>NW_013670314.1:49827-62959 GCF_000517525.1 Limulus polyphemus
TATACCAAACAATACTTTTGTATACCTAACAATGCTGACGTGGTCACGCGTCTCGTCATTCACTCACTCATCTTTGTCTTTAGTTGTCTTTTTATTATCAGTTAATCCATTAACAAATTTAATTTGCATAAGAAAACATGCCAGTCACAATGTGACTCAATGAATGCAAACAGGTTGCAACAGCAAAGAAAAAACGAACATCCCAAGACATAGCTAAAGAGAGAACTCGAATGAACCAATCGTATATGTTGGAAGTTTGATATTTTCTTTTGCAAAAACGATATTTTATTTTTACTCATTTGTATAGTAAGCCCAAAATTTCACAGTTTCCATTGCGCTCACATTATGTCTCAATCGACTTACTTTCATCTCTTATATCACTATTTCAGCTTTACAGATGAAACAATATTATGTGTTAAGTTCCACTTTATCCTGCAACAAACAACACAACTTAAAATATCAGTTTGTTTCTAAACCCTACTTTACTAATGCAGTTACACAACTTAGGACACTAGTCTGTTTCTAACAACTATTTTACCAATGCAGCTACAGAACTTAGACACTAGTCTGTTTGATATTCTACTTTATCAATGCAGTTACACAATTTATAACACTAGTTTGTTTCTATGCCCAACTTTACCAATACAGTTACACAGCTTAGAACAACATGTGCTGTGGGCCTCCGAAACCACAATCATGGTCTTCTAATTTAGGAATTTCCGAAATAGTATGTGTGTGTTTCTATATTGTATTTTTATCCAGCTACAGTCTTTAGATTCATGATGATTTATTTTAAACCCATACTGATTGCTATTGCAAGGCCAAACATTGAATAGTTTGTATTTTTAGCCATTGTAAACATGTAAATTTAGAGCGAATATGACTTTTGTTTAGCCTGGCCGGACTGTGAATCCGAGGGTTCAATATTTGCGGCCCTTTGCTACAATACTGGAACTTTGGGATCGTGGGTGTGCTATAAGAATGACAGTGAAATCCCACTTTTCGATCAGAAGAGTAGCTCAAGAGGTAGTGTTAAGTCTTTTGATTATCTGTCTTCCCACTGGCCCATCAATTCAAAAATTTGATATGGCTATGCACAAATAGCCCTTTTCTAGCTTTGTACAAAAAGTTTGAAAGAAACAAACAATAGAATACCTATTTTGTTTACTTACTACTCAAACTTCGTCGTTCCACTGCGTAATGCTTTATAGCAGAAAATCCAGTAAATTTAAAAATGTGGCAAACTAATTTCAGTCCAATACATCATCAGTGCTTCATCGTTAACTTATGATCAAAGCAGACTAGAAAATCATAAAACTAAATGCTATAATAATCAGATTGTATTAATTCATCATTTGCTTATTCTCGCTGTTAACGATAATTTCGACCGTAATCCCAATAACACCTTACGAAGCTTAGTCAGCTTAGGAGATGTAAGTTAATCCTAAATCCAACCAGGTACTAAGCTAACAATGAAAATTAATCATAATAATTAATAGTATGTGATAAAAAACTATAAATAAGTGAACATAAATGTATATGATGAACATTTTACACAGCACTGCTAATTATATAAACATTAAACAGCAGAATTTAACTAACAATACATATAAAACTACTTGTTTGCTTCATGCATTATCACTGCTTTTATAGAACTGAAGAACATCTTAATATAATTTTTGAGAAAATATCGTCATTGTCATGATGTTATATGTGACACTGAATCTCAGAGAATCAGTTTCCAACGATATATAATGTGACACTGAATCTCAAAAAATCATTTTCCAACGAATTATTATGTGACACTGAATTTCAGATAATCCATTTCCAACGATATATTATATGACACTAAGTCTCAGAGAATCGATTTCGAACGTTGTTTCACGAGACACCAAATCTCAGAGAATCAATTTCCAATGCAGAACAGAGCTTCTTTCTTCATAGTTTTATTCAAAGTTTCAAAGTAAATAAACTGTTTGTAAAAATAATAATAATAACGGTGATAACTCTAATTATTCTGAATATACTTAAAATAGTATAAAAGATCTTTTCACGGTGATGACTTAGTTGTTGTTTTTTCTTGAAAGAACAAAACATAAAAACACGTGCCTCTAATATAAGTAATGGCGACATCTACTGAAAGTTTATGCAATTTATTTGTGTGTATAGAATTAACAAAGATGAAACAACAAAAATAGTTTTTATTAACAAAAAACCTTAAGATAGGTTTAAGTAATAGTAGAAGGTAAAAAATAACGCCTTTTTTTTTCATTTAAGACCTTAATTTCATTGACTGGCATTTATCCTATTACAATTTGAACTCTTAATTGAAAGTTATAGTTTTGACATTTGTACATATAAGCATATAAAAAGTGATTGTAATATTAGTTTTAGATATTATTGATTTATTTGGAAGGAAAATTCACAATCAGCTTTCTCATAAGTTTTATGACTAAAATGCAAAATTTTCAAGCATCTTTCTCAAATTAAAAAAAAAAAATGCAAGTACATGTGATTATCGTAGACATGAAAATGAAAGTCATTTTCAGTTAATACTTCATTTTGGATAGTGTAACGAGCTTCATTCACCTGTAGTAATTGGGAACTCCTATCAAGAATAAAAACAAAAACGACGTCTTTTGGTAACTTGTTTCGCTAAGAAAATTATCATCATCAGGGCTAGTGATAGTAACTGTATTACAGATACTAATCCTGTTGAAGTAATTTATGAATATTTCATCTTTCATTGTGCCCAAAAATGTCACTTTTGTTTTTTTACTCTTATGTGCCTAAATATATCATCGGAACTCCTAGCCCACATTTTAATCGTTATCTAAAACTTAAAACACATATTAAGCAACAACTGATTGTTGAAACCATGTATAGCTAATCTGTTTGATAATGATATCATATGTTTATTTTATTTTTGTCTTCTTAAAATAGAAAAATATATTTCGTGACGTAGGGGATTAATATATTCTTTGTTTCGGAAAACAATGCAATCTAGTAAGCCTCTTAAAAGTCTATCTGCTGATGATACTGAATAATTAAATTTGGTGGAATGTCAGATATTATTCACGCACCTAAGTTAATTTAGCGTTTAGACTATAACATAGTTATTTTCAGGGACTTAAAAAGTTCCATAAATATTTCATGGTTAGCTAAGAATACATGTTCTGTAATCGACCAACTTTTTGTTGAAACTATGGTAGACAACCATCAGTAGAGGAAGAAAAAACAAACGTTAGATAGAATGGTATTAAAACCTAGTAAAACTTTAACTTGACACTACGTTTCGGGCCTAAACCTTTCTTCAGGTGTTGTCTGCTAAAGTCATATGTATATAACACATTCGGTTATCACTAAGAAAGGAGAACGTGAGAAGCATGATGTAACAATACTGGTGGATCAGTTGTTGTAAAGAAATGACGTAAGTGAAAGAGAAGCAGAAGGAAAAGATGTAAACAAATATAACGCTGGAGGATGTCAAAAGTAAAGTTATGAGAAAAAAATTTCTCGTTTAAACCAAAGGGAGAAATTGTACCTAGAGTACGAATATGGCGTCGCTCTTCGCATTCACGTAAATAACGGTTTGTTGATGAAGATCTTAGAACAACGAGTCTGAGATGTGACAAATCATGTTTGTAGTCTGAAAACTGTCCTCAGACTGGTAAATCATGATTACAATTTAATATGTGTCGCCCGTGTTCGCGAAATCTGTCAGTGATTTTGCGATCAGTCTCACCAATATACAGCAAATTACAAAAGTCACAAACAATGCATTATATTATGGATTCTGATACACATGTAAAAGTATTTCTAATGTACAAATATTTTTTGCGAAATGTCATTGATATTCGATTGTCAGTGTGTTAACAAGTTACATAACGTGGTTGGTTGCAGGGGAAAGAATCAGGAGCAGTGTGGGGTTGAGTATAATTAGTATAGTTAACATGAACAAGAGTATCCCGAAGTCGTTGATTATGTCTAAAAGCAATAACAGGTTTTTCAGTGAAAATAGCATTAATGACAGTATTAGTTTGAAAAATGTGAAAGATGTTCCTGATAATTTTGGTGATTTGAGGGGACACAATTGGGTGATAAGGAAAGCTAAATAAAGCTTTTCTGACAATGTCTCAAGAGCATTCTTACGAGATTTATGACTAGTTTTAAAGAAAGCATTTCGTAAGAGTTTTTATATATTTTTTTTATGTTTGTAATCATTAGTATAGACTCTACCGACTGTTGGAATCGTGCTTAGCTTAGTACACGTGTTTCATTGGCATTAATCAGTTGATGAAACCACGAGTTGCTAAGTATGCTAACTGCTGAGCCTATGTTATGAGAAACACGAGCCATTTAAAGAAAAGGTACCGTTTCAGCTAGTTACTGAACCAATGCTGAGATAACGTAATGTGTATTGGATTATTGTTGGTGTTTTAGTTAGTTCTTCAATCTGCAGTAGAAGACAAATACCCCTATAACACGACCAGCTGTTCTACTTCCGTGTTTACTCCCTACTATTATACATTTACCTAGAAAACAATGGGGTATGAGAGACAATTAAATGAATTGTTGTTTGTGTCATATTTGATGCGAGTTAATTGGACTTGAGCCAACAGATTTCAAACTATTGTTATATTGACAATGAAACAAATACGCTTGAAACTATAGAAAATGTGCTACTGTCTTAATAGTGTCTTTACTTAGACTGAGGTGTTACACATTATCCTTTATCTTGTTAATGTGTCTGCTGTTGGGAATTTTCATGTAATCTCTTTTGTTTTGTTGCACGCATATATACAGTGCCTTATTTTGCTCTAGTTGAGCGATATATAGTAGTTTATGTCGCTCATGTCTTCTTCTTTTTCTGTTACCTCAATAATGAGATTTTCATCGATCTTGGTTACCATTCATTTTGATAGCTCTAAGCGTAAGTTGAATGGGTGCTATAATAACCAAAATAATTTATTTTTGTGCCTGAATTTTGTGTCTTTGATTTTCCTTTGTGTTCAATTCTTTAAAACGGATAAAATCAATCATTCACTTGAAACTCCTACTGACGTGTAATGTTTTTGTTTATGGAACAATATTGCTCAAACAGCGCGTTTGATGTAAAGTATTTGGATGCGTTTCTTCTAGTGTACACGAAACTGAAAATTTCAAATAAGATTTGAAAGAAACAAAACGTTTTACAATACTTTGGGAAAAGTGATACTTCTCAGTCCCGTAATTTACTCAAATATCTAATACCTTTCTTTAACTGTGGGTATGACATTTTCAACAAGGTACTGTAACATTATTTATCTGTTTTTTCTATCTCTCTATTTGTATGTCTGTTTATCTTTCTATCTACATGTCTGTGTTCTGTCCGTCTGTCTACCTACTTTTCTATCCAACTAAATCGTGTTGTTCCACAGATGATATATGATGTATGAATCATGTTGTATTAAATGGGTAATAATTGTGATATTGTACCACAGTCAGACTGGTGATAAGCTTAACCACTTTATAGTTTTTACAGGCCGGATGGGTTTCAACTTATAAAATACGAGCTAAAACATCATTATATCAGCCATTTATAAGTCGGATAGTACATAAAATCATTATATTAGCCATTTATAAGTCGTATTATAAGTACGATATTAGTTATAGTACGAATGGGCTAGATGTGCAATGTATGCAATACAAATTAAAATCTCAAACACTCCAAACAGCAGGTAAACAAAACGTTACAAGAACTCTAAACCCACTATTGAGTAGTAAACAAACCAACTGCACAGTAGCAAGCCACAAAGCACTTGAATAGTCGGTAGAGTAAAAACACATATTTCACAAAACCATACATTTGTCAATCAGACTATCTGACTAACTGACTGACTAACGTTGTTGGAATGGCATAGCTCTCTCCTACCTTCACCTTATGTAAATCTAAATGCGCATGTTTGAATTATGCTACCTTGGCTAAACGCGTTTTTCTTAGTTTTACTTATAACCTTGGTAACAGCTAGTAACAACAATAACCGTTTTGCAACACTACTAACGAACTAACAATACACCACACGTGTGTTACCCATATTCTTTGATTACGAGCACACTCTGTTAGTTGGCAAGTAACAACCCGCCCTCATATAACGTGATCAGCCTGCAGCTGTATTAGCTAGATAATACAAGACATACGTTTCTAGTATGATTTTTCAAGGCCGTTCTCTTGGCTGTGGTTTCGCTAGATATTAGATAGAGACAGTGGGAATCTCGTAAATCCATTCATGCGCATCACTAATTAGATGACAATTTTTTCCAAGCCCGTTCCCTTGGCTGTGGTATATATGGTTTCTATATACACCTTTCATTTAGTTTGAACAATTACTAAGTACAAAAAAAAGTATATGAAGTAGGAATGGGCGGGACGATACCTACACCCACTTTGAGGTTGCACCGTGTCAAAAATCACCAAGTGTTATCCTGCCCATTCTTTCTTTGTTTCCTTACTATTTGGTGCTCCTATTCCTACTTTCTATTTTTATTAAACATTTTTATTATACTTGTAGTACACAACATCATTATTTCAACCATTTATAAAATCATATAGTATATAATATCATTTTATCAGCCACTTATAAATCATATAGTATATAACATCATTATATCAATCATCTATAAGTCGTATAGTATATAACATCATTATATCAGTCATTTGTAAGTCGCATAGTATATAACATCTTTACATCAGCATATAAATCATATAGTGTATAATATCATTTTATCAGCCACTTATAAATCATATAGTATATAACATCATTATATCAGTCATTTGTAAGTCGCATAGTATATAACATCTTTATATCAGCATATAAATCATATAGTATATAACATCATTATATCAATCATCTATAAGTCGTATAGCACATAACATCATTATATCAGACATTTGTAAGTCGCATAATATATAATATCTTTATATCAGCATATAAGTTGGATAGTATATAACATCATTATATCAATCATCTATAAGTCGTATGGTATATAATATCATTATATCAATCATTTATAAGCCGTATGGTATATATAATATCATTATATCAATCATTTATAAGTGCGATCTATTTTGAGATAACAGATATGATTTGTGATGACGGATACAATCATCTAATTTGTCTTGGCCATATATGAATTTCAAGTAAGAGGCCCGAAGAACAGTATTTCTCATGACACAATATAAAGCAGAATTCTTAGATGTAGTGTTTCTTATGACACAGTATAAAACAGGATACTTAGGTGTAGTGTTTCTCATAACAGTATAAAGCAGGGTACTAAGGCGTAGTATTTCTGATGACACAGTATAAAACAGAGTACCGAGGAGTAGTGTTACTTATGACAGTATAAAACAGAGTTGTCAGACGTAGTGTTTATCATGACAAATTGTAAAGCACAGTACTAAGATGTAGTGTTTCTTATTACACAGTACAAAACAGAGTCCCGGGGTGCAGTGTTTCTTATGATATATAAAGCAGGATACTGAAGCGTAGTCTGATGTCACATTGTAAAGCACGGATCCGATGTTCCGTGTTTTCATAACACATTGTAAAACAGAGATCCGAGGTTCGGTTTCTCATGAACAATGTAAGAAAATTAGAAGAGTATGGAAAAATAAGAGTTGTCAACATGTATTTTCATAAATAAGAGTTGTCAACATGTATTTTCATAAATAAGAGTTGTCAACATGTATTTTCATAAATAAGAGTTGTCAACATGTATTTTCATAAGTAAGAGTTGTCAACATGTATTTTCATAAATAAGAGTTGTCAACATGTATTTTCATAAATAAGAGTTTTCAACATGTATTTTCATAAATAAGAGTTGTCAACATGTATTTTCATAAATAAGAGTTGTCAACATGTATTTTCATAAATAAGAGTTGTCAACATGTATTTTCATAAATAAGAGTTGTCAACATGTATTTTCATAAATAAGAGTTTTCAACATGTATTTTCATAAATAAGAGTTGTCAACATGTATTTTCATAAATAAGAGTTGTCAACATGTATTTTCATAAATAAGAGTTGCCAACATGTATTTTCATAAGTAAGAGTTGTCAACATGTATTTTCATAAATAAGAGTTGTCAACATGTATTTTCATAAATAAGAGTCGTCAACATGTATTTTCATAAATAAGAGTTGTCAACATGTATTTTCATAAATAAGAGTTGTCAACATGTATTTTCATAATTTTTATCAATATTGATACCGTTTGAAGACAAATCTTCGGTCTTCCTTTTATTTTATTAACTTGTGTGTTTTGTTAAGTAGTGTCGACACATCAATTCCAGCATCATCGTTAATAACAAAACGTAACCACTTGAGTAAGCATTATATGAACAACTATGACGTTTCGAAATGACGTTCTGACACCAGTACACATGGGTTATACAACATAAATGCACATGTATTAACCCTGATTCGTGTAATTTTACATACGGAATAGTAATAGGTAGATAAGCAGACAGAAAGACAAATAAATAACTATATGGTTAGACGGAAGGGCGGTAAAACTTTTTTTATATAGATTAATTTCTGGCATTTAACTTGATATACAAAAAAAAAAACTTAAAACGATTAAAAACGACATTTCTCTTCTTGAAAACTACAGCGACTGTCCTGATCTAGCTTCTTTGAGTTTCTTTTCTTTGATTTCAGCAGCTTTTATTGTATGGGTAACTGCTTTCTACTCTAGAATAAAACTTATAACCTTGCTATAGAGATTTGCTAAGTTTATAAAGTCTAACAAGATATGTTAAATGTTTTTGTTTTATTGCAAAGTCCGTATAGTGTTCTCATTCGTAAAATAAATTTAGATTGAATTATGAAATCTGACTGACATAAATACTATGTCTCCTTGTTAGGTTGTAGAACTATTAAAGGTTATAGTCCAGTAAAATACAGTAAAGCTAAATAATCTCATGTGGTCGCTTGGCGCGTTCTAAATCCCATTGAGTCTCCACGTTCTCACGCGCCCACGCTTGGATATAAGTTTGATCGCCTACAAGGAAGTTGAACGCGGACTTTTGACATTTAAAATTATTCACTTCTCCGCGAAATAGCTACAGACACTCTCAGTTTTACTCTGAAATAGCAAGTGACTTAAGAAGGAAAATTAACGATTTGTAAATGTATATATCTTCATAACAAAACACTAGAACATTTTGTTTTCTCTTCTTTCTTCGACCGGTTTCGTAACTCCAAAGGTCACTCTTCGTGATATAATTCTACAGAGAATCTATAACAAAAACATACAATTACCGTTTTTCAACTAAATGTTTGTTTGTTTTTTAAATTTCGCGCAAAGCTACACGAGGGTTATCTGCGCTAGCCGTCCCTAATTTAGAAGGAAGGCAGCTACTCTTTTACCAACGAAGAGTTGGATTGACCCCACGGCTGGAAGGGCGAGCATGTTTGGCGGGATGGAGATTCGAACCCGCGACCTTCAGATTACGAGTCGAGCGCCCTAACCACCTGGCCATGCCGGGCCTCCAAATGTACAAACAGATAATACACTTTTTGTATAAATGAAGTACATTAAAATGCTCAAAAATGAATAAAATTAGTTAAAGTGTATAAAATATACTTTCATTTTTTAAAATTAAAATCTTATCATAATAATTATTATTATACTCTGAATTCGCGAAACTGGTCGAAGATATTAATAAAGAATAGAAAAGAACCAGAATATTCTAATTTGCTAGTGTTTTGTTATTTGTATCCACAAGTGAAACTTGTTTGTATGTTAATTATATATATGTATTATCGAAGTTCAGTACCTCTGTTTCTGATTTTTGAGTTTAATAAATTTGGTATAACAAATGGTATTACTTCGTCCATAGTTGGTGTAACAAATGGTATTATTTCGTTTATAGTTGGTGTAACAAATGGTATTACTTCTTTCATAGTTGGTGGTAACAAATGGTATTTCTTCGTACATAGTTGGTGGTAACAAATGGTATTTCTTCGTACATAGTTGGTATAACAAATGGTATTTCTTCTTTCATAGTTGGTGTAACAAATGGTGTCACTTCTTTCATAGTTGGTGGTAACAAATGGTATTTCTTCGTACATAGTTGGTGTAACAAATGGTATTTCTTCTTTCATAGTTGGTGTAACAAATGTCATTACTTCTTTCATAGTTAGCGTAACAAATGGTATTACTTCGTTCATAGATGGTGTAACAAATGGTGTTACTTCGTTCATAGTTGGTGTAACAAATGTTATTACTTCTTTCATAGTTAGTGTAACAAATGGTATTTGATCCATTTATAAATGTTATTTTTGTAAATCATTTTATACACATTCTCATAAAAATAAAACTCTGTCTTTCCCATCGTCTAGATTTGTTTAAAAATAAGGGTATATATTTTTTCTTAACTAAAATGTTATGCTTTCACATCCTTTCTCTTTGTTCGGTATTTCATTAACAAAGAAGTCGGAATACAACAGAAATCGCCTCACAAATTTCTTCGTTTTTCATTTTTTGCAAACTTCATGTATGCAGGATGAACCATGTAGGTTAAGTACCAACAGGCACACCTATGTAAAACGGAATAGAATCTGGATTACATAGGTTCGTTATTAAGAAAATTAACATTCCGAACGTTATTATCAATAAACTTGATAATAAACAAATTAACTGTTAGTTTTAACAGGAAGGTACCTAATGTGATTTAGTAGCAGCACTGAGTGAACCACACCCACTTAGGTTCTGTGAAACAGACCTAATCATATTAATTTAGTTTGATTACCATTTGCACCTTCGTCCATTATCTGCAGACGTAGAACCATATTTACCTTTTGACAATATCTGCAGGGGGTTCCAGTGTCGACATTCAGAGAACAATTTGCAGCTTAGTAAATGTCCAGGTGTAAAGAATAACTGAACAAAAGTCATAAAGGGCTTAGCGTCAACAAATAGAAACATACCCACCTAGTCTGAAGTCTGTGGGTGTATATATAAAGAGCAGTTGAACCATTTTCGGTGATATTTTGCAAATGATCTCAGTATCACACTGAATGGAACATGAATTATGTTGGGAGTTCAATAATAGATGGAACAAGTATTAAGTTGAGAGATAAATAGTGGATGAAACAGGAATTAAGTTGAGAGTTAAATAGTGGATGAAAAACAGGAATTAAGTTGAGAGTTAAATAGTGGATGAAACAGAAATTAAGTTGAGAGTTAAACAGTGGATGAAACAGGAATTAAGTTGAGAGTTAAATAGTGGATGAAACAGAAATTAAGTTGAGAGTTAAATAGTGGATGAAACAGGAATTAAGTTGAGAGTTAAATAGTGGATGAAACAGGAATTAAGTTGAGAGTTACATACTGGATGAAACATGGATTAAGTTGAGAGTTACATACTGGATAAAACAGGAATTAAGTTGAGAGTTAAATAGTGGATGAAACATGAATTAAGTTGAGGGTTACATACTGGATGAAACATGAATTAAGTTGAGAGTTACATACTGGATGAAAAAACAGGAATTAAGTTGAGAATTAGATAGTGGATGAAACAGGAATTAAATTGAGAGTTAAATACTGGATGAAACAGAAATTAAGTTGAGAATTAAATAGTGGATGAAACAGGAATTAAGTTGAGAGTTAAATACTGGATGAAACAGGAATTAAGTTGAGAATTAAATAGTGGATGAAACAGAAATTAAGTTGAGAGTTAAATACTAGATGAAAAAACAGGAATTAAGTTGAGAGTAAAATACAGAGCGGAACTGACTTGAAGGTGAAGAGAGAACACTCAGTGGAAAAAGTCTGAAAGTGAATATTGATTTTTTGTCCTTTACGTTTAAAAGAAGTTTGTGAATCCTTGTTTGAAGACTCACTTCTATGTTTCAGTTAGCTTATGTACAGTTCTGACATAAATGAAATCACGTATAAAACCACGTTAAAACAGAATTGAATAACATATTTTCTTCTACGTACATTGTGGATTAATATGAAAAGAATGAAAGACAATTTTATTGTGTGTTTTTAGTGTATATTCTTTTATCTGTCATTATTTCTTATCCTTTTGTACACCAAGCTTGATTCGTAAATTCCTAGAAGTAGAGCGGGCATCGATCCAAAAACCTTGATTGAGCTATGCTGATGTCATACCACCTGTATGGCGTCATACCTGCGTGTTATGCTTAAATAAAACGCTCGATCTCTGTCTGGAGCTTTGAAAGCTCCTGAATATAAATTATATGAAATAAAGTTTATGTCAGTCAACTTGTTTCAGTTAGTTTAAATTATTCAGTTTACATACGGATTTGTTGTCAGGTCTTCGGTTAGTTTTTAACTGACTGCCCTACGTGAGAGATAACGATGACCCTCAGGTTATACCATAACCATTTTGACACTACTAAAGCAAATTTTTTATGAGAATATTATGAACAGAAGATGAGCATAAAATACTTAGTATGAAATCTTCACATGGTTTCCTTTCTATATTTGAACAAGAAAGAAAAGGATAAGATACTGGACAGATTGATTTTGGTTGTCACCAAAAGGACAGGCGTTCGAGAATGTGTGGATTAATGAAAGAAATAAAACCAGGAAATGAGCGTTATTGGTTTAATACGTCAGAAACTGATGGAGTATCCAAAGGGTTTTAAATGTCCTTTTCAAGTTTAGATTTTATTACTAAATCACTCGTTAACATGAATGTCTTCATTTTACTTGTAATAAAAATAGATTTATCGTTTATATATTTATTCCTAAGCACAAAGCTGCACACCGGGCTATCCAAGTCGTTCCTACCGCAGAGATCGAACATTAGATCATTTTATTATGAAATAAATGTATTCGTTTAGGACAACGCGTGATTGTTAAACTACTTATTTAAACTTGGATTGACTAATCAAATTTGATTAACAAGTTCTTTATTTAATTTCTATAGATTATTACATCTCTTGATTGTTACTATTTGTCTGCTTAATTTCGCGCAAAGCTACTCGAGAGCTAACTGCGCTAACCGTTCTTAATTTAGAAGTGATAAACTAAAATGAAAGCAGTAAGCCAACGCCACCCACCGCTAACTCTTGTTGAGTCCAGCGCCCTAACCACCAGGACAGTTGTCAGTAAAG
>NW_013670314.1:63843-71894 GCF_000517525.1 Limulus polyphemus
AAGAAAAGGTAGCATAAACCCAGTATATAATGTTTTTTTTTTTTTTACACAATAAATTATCATGAGGTAAATAGCCAATTAATCACCAAGCAGACCACTGAGACCATAACAAGACAGCCGTAATGATCAACTGCTTGTTGTTTAATTGTTGTTAAAATGATTTTACTTTAAGTCTATAAAAATTTATTTTGCTCACTTAACAAATTACAGCGTCGTGCACCACACGCCACAAAAATTCCTTATTTTTCTCAACTCTTTCTCTTTTTCATACTAGTGTGTAACTTGCAACAAACTTCTGTGTGTCAAATGCTGAAACTTCCTTTCTCATGTACAATAGGTATTTAAATTCAGAACAGGTAATGTACAAACTTTCAAAGATTGAATCATCCAACATTGTACAAAGAAGCGATTATGTCTCATGTCTGGGAACAGAAACCTTCTGCTAACGGTGTAACGTTCTCTTAATCAGTTCTCATGTCAATATTTGTTGATTAGGAGGTTAACAAATTATAAAACCCTAGTTTAACGAACGATAATTCAGCCAGATTACGAACCTTCAGTAAAAACATAAACATTAATCTCCGGTTAATCGCACGGAATCAGGGACGAGCTACATCGATGACGCAGGGGTTGTCATAGCAACTTCAGTAAACCAAAAGTGATGCAGAGAAACGTTACTTGTAGGTTTCAACAATGCGCACGATCACCAACAATGATAAAGTTTTTGCCTCTCTATCGTGTCATGTGCCTATGACAACAACACACTGCATATCAGAATGCATGATAAGTTTAGTATATACCATGATGTAACGAAGTAAAACAATCCTTGTAGCCATTAATTAAACAAACATAGTTTGCAAAACTTTTCATCGGTTAACCATCAGGAAATGAATTCAGATACAATATGGAAATAAACAACCTTAATTGATTTTAGTATAGTAAAACACCATATCTTGTAGAACATGCAACTATTCAGTGCGTCTGGGCATGACTTAGTGATTAGCGTACCGGATCATGAATTGGAGGATCTAAGGTACGAGCCTGTAATTGAATAGCTGTGAGAGGAGCGTTTTAAAAGTGACAATTAATCCTGCTATTTGGCTAAGGCGTCGAATGGAGGCGACTGGTTCAGTAGTTCTAAATTAATGGCAGATAGGTACAAACCTTGGAGCCTTTGATATGTCCGTCTAGCTCATGTGTGAAATAAAATGTCGTTCAGAGTTAGAAAACAACGTTATAATATACCATACATAAAATCTGATTAGATAGCGGCATCTATATAATTTGGATTCAATATAACATTCTGTAGATATTGTTTCTGCAAGCCAGTGCGTAGATTTTTAGAAAGGTATTTATCACTAACTTCTGATCAAAGCAAACTACCTACATAGACAGAACTCAAAATCAATACAGTTATAAATATAGCTAACTGAATATATTGTTTTTACTTATAATAATTATAATATAGTGATTCATTTGTTTGGCACTCTCGCTGTTATCGATATTTTCGGCCATAATTCCAACAACTTCTGTCGTGATTCGGCCAGCTTAGAAAATTTAGGCTAGTTCTAAATCCATATACTAAGCTAACAATGCAAAAACAGTTCTCACGATAATGATCAAATAAACACACAAATATGAAATATAAGAATAATAAATATATATATATATGTTATACATTTAACATATAACTAGTACTATTAATGGAACTAATATTAAAGAAATAATAGAATATAGCTAATAAAACACGTAAAAACTGCTCCATGCACTAGAACCCCTTGAAAAATATAGCAATACTTTATACACTCCTCTTTAACAACGTCTAATAATCAATAAAATCCAGTTAAACGACTCCGACGGAGTAACTTTAAAGTGGCTTAATAGTTTTAATACTTGAGATATATTACTACATGTTACTATTTAATTATAGAGTCAGATAGCACTTCGATACAGACAGTACAACATAAAACTAATGTTTAAGAAATTGAAAACGATAATATAAAGCAAAGTAAGTGGGAAACAGAACCATATAATAATTAGCAAAATATCAAAACTGTAATTAAAATAACCAAGTTAAACATAATAAAAATAATATATTAAATATACTATGAGCACAGTTGATCCAATGTAAGTGTCATACATTTCACATGTTTGTAAAGATGATGTATATTTTTTGTTATCTAAGTAGATATCATAAATATTAAAAGTAACAAGTAGAATTGAATCAATCATAGTCAAACTATCTTTCCTTTTGAAAAATATTCTAAGCTATATGTTCCGAATATTTGAAGACTGACACAGTCTGGACTTTTAACCAATTGTCGGGTACGGTTTGATTTTAATGAGCAGTTAGCATAAAATGTTTTTGTTGTATAGTGTGATGAACTGAGCAATACACAAGAATTGTACACTAAGTTTTTTCGTTTATAAACTATATTAGGAATCCTACATACTGAAATGAAATGAACAAGTAGTAATACGGACATAATGTACAAGGGTTGTATGAAAGCTAATCAAGTATTTTATAAACTAAGATGTTTGTAGTTTTCGTAAATAGTATATTAGTGTAAATAATTGTTAAAGTTTTGTTAATAAATGTTTGAGTATGTGTGATATTTGTCCTAACAGTCAAAGTGTTTATCAATAACATTTGGGTTGGACCTCGTAGACAATATTAGTGGGAGTTAAAACTGCATAAGATAATCGTTGTAGACGTTTTGTACACAGTATTAGTGTGAGTTAAAACTGTATAAGATAATCGTTGTAGACGTTTTGTACACAGTATTAGTGTGAGTTAAAACTGTGTAAGATAATCGTTGTAGACGTTTTGTACACAGTATTAGTGTGAGTTAAAACTGTGTAAGATAATCGTTGTAGACGTTTTGTACACAGTATTAGTGTGAGTTAAAACTGTGTAAGATAATCGTTGTAGACGTTTTGTAGACAGTATCATTGTGAGTTAAACTGTGCAAGATAATCGTTGTAGACAGTATTATTATGAGTTAAAACTGTGTTAGATAATCGTTGTAGACGTTTTGTAGACAGTATTATTGTGAGTTAAACTGTGCAAGATAATCGTTGTAGACGTTTTGTAGAAAGTATTATTGTAAGTTAAACTGTGCAAGATAATCGTTGTAGACGTTTTGTAGAAAGTATTAGTGTGAGTTAAACTGCAAGATAGTCGTATCAGACGATTTAAAAATGTGTAAGATAATCGTTGTAGCGTTTTGTAGACAGTATTATTGTGAGTTAAACTGTGCAAGATAATCGTTGTAGACGTTTTGTAGACAGTATTATTATTATGAGTTAAAACTGTGTTAGATAATCGTTGTAGACGTTTTGTAGACAGTATTAGTGTGAGTTAAACTGCAAGATAATCGTATCAGACGATTTAAAAATGTGTAAGATAATCGTTGTAGACAGTATTAGTGTGAGTTAAACTGTGCAAGATAAGGTTCGTTTATTAGCTGTACTCTGAAACCACAAAGTTTTATGAATTTTAGTTGCAAAGTATATCTTCTACTTCAAGTGGATGTTCTGTAGAGAATGATAAATGTTGCTATTTTAAATAGTTTCTATAATAATAAAGTGATTGGTTAAATAGTAAGCCGTTCTTGTATCTCAATTAGTTGTAGAATGGTTTACAACCGAGTTTATTAACCACTTGTTAAAATTAGAGATACGAACGAAAATAAAACTACACACATAGTTGAGTAATTGGATGTATGCTGACAGAGAGAATATTGTTGTGCACATGAGATGTTCGTTGAGAATTATAGCGTTTGTTATAAAGCGACTGTTGAAATTAAGTGCATCGTAAAGTTATATTGGGAAAGAATAAACCAGTTTTATTTAAGAAAGGACTTGTGTCGCTAAAGTTTCGTCGGAACAAATTTACGGAAAATTAACTAACGAACTGAGACGTAACAAATTGGTGTCAGAGAGTGGGACAAAAAAATATGGAAATGAGAGGCGGAAAATCAAACTACAGCCTAGCAGACTTGATGGCAGCAATACAAGAGCAGCAAAAAAACAAGAAGAATGAGAAAATAAACAAGAAAAGAAACAAGAAGAACGAGACATTAAACAAGAAGAGAGATTACAGCAGTTGTTGGAGGAAAAAGAAAAGAAACAAGAAGAACGAGAAAATAAACAAGAAGAGAGATTACAGCATTTGCAAGAAAACCTACAACAATGGCAGCTCGAATAGCGAAATAAACAAGAGAGATTACAGCAGTTGTTAGAGGAAAAGGAAAAGAAACAAGAAGAAAGATTATAGCAGTGACAAGAAAACCTACAACAATGGCAGCTCGAACAGCAAAATAAATAAGTGAGACCACAGCAGTTGTTGGAGGAGAAAGAAAATAAACAAGAAGAGAAATTACAGCAGTTGTTGGAGGAGAAAGAAAATAAACAAGAAGATAAATTACAGCAGTTGTTGGAGGAAAATGAAAAGAAACAAGAAAAGAGACTACAGCAGTGGCAACTGGAACAAGAAAGGAAACAAGAAGTACAAACGGAAAACATTATTAAACTTAAAACCGAATTAGATACGTTAAAGGACGATTTATTGTCTTTTATACAAGGAGGATACATTAACCATCGACTTAACCAGCCCCAGACAATGGCAAGCCCCTTCCAGACCCTGCAGCTAAACCCTAATGCAGACATCTTCCGCCCTGTTAGATTTCACATCCCAGATATGAATGTCAGTAATAGGAGTGATCCAGTGCGAAGAAAGCCACAGGAATTCGATGGGAAGGCACCATGGGAAGCATATATAGCACAATTTGAGCTACTGGCAGAGATGAACGGATGGACAGAGGAGCAGAAAGCAGTATATCTGGCAACGAGCTTGAAGGTACAACCACTGGAAATACATGGACACTTGTAAGCAGATGACAGGCACAACTATAGAGCACAGGTAGCGGTTCTAGAACTCAGATACGGAACCCAAATCAGTCAGAAGTCTACAGGGTTAGGTTCAGGCCGAGAGTCCGTGTTAAAGGGGGAGAGCCTGCAAGAGCTGGCACAGAACTTGGAAAGCATGGCACAGAAGACCTACCCAACTGCACCACCCGATCTCCTCAAGTTGTTGCTGAGGGACAGTTCGTAGATGCCTTGGACAGTCCACAACTTTAAGATACAAATGAAGCAAGCACACCCCTCTACCATGCAGGATACAATGGCCAGAGCTCTCGAATTTGAATCATACGTTAATTCCAGCACAGAGGTAACGAGGTTGGTACAGCCATCTGGATTCAAGGCCAGAAAAGGTCAGCTTTGAGAGAGGTTTGAGGGACTTTGCTGGCACTGTAATAAACCTGGGCACAAGAGAGATCAATGCTGCAACTTCAACACAGGGGATATGTCACAGCAGAAAAGGCTGCTACCCAGAAAGGTTGTTAAAACTGTGGAGAGCAAGGACATATGAGGAGCCAGTGTAAGAAGAATACTACCAATAAGTCAACTTCGGTAGTGGTTGGTACTGAGGGACGCCCACCAACCCCATTATGAAAGTTCCAACAGCTAAGTGTAAAATGGCAAGCACACATAGTGTCTACGTGACAGGAAAGCTGGATGGCCAAAGGTGCAACTTTGTCAGTAATTCTGCGTCTCAGCAAACCCTTGTGAGTATGAAGGTGCTGGATAACAAAGGAGTACCAGAAGCTGTACAGAAGCTTTGTGGTGTGACAGGACATTATGCAAGGCTGTGGGGACCAGTGTGGGTAACTATTGAGCTCATGGGCAAGAAGAACAGACAAACTAGGCTTGGCTGACATTGAAGACCAATGCATATTAGGATTGGACTATTTACTACCGAGGAAGTGTGTAGTTAACTTCGATAAAATGACGATTGGAAACAACAAAGGCCAGATTCCAGTAAGTGTTGCTACATCCGTTGATCTGCATGTCACAGCACTTAAATTAACTACAATACCCCCTATGTCAGAGAAAATAATTTGGGGTAGGATAAAAGAACATCCCCATGGGAGGCCAATGCTTGTAGAAGCATCCATCCAGGCCAGCGGATTTGAAGATTGGAAGGTCACTTGTAGCAGGTCATCAAATAGTACCTATAACAGTGGCCAATTTCTCTAAATGTGAGCCGACACTTAAGGAAGGGGCGTTGTTGGGTGTGTGCCAGGAGGTAGAGCCAATCAATGTTAAAGCAAGGAATACAACTGTAAAGAAAGGTCATACACTTCCAGAAGGTTTGACTGACCTTTATTAAAAGAGCATAGTTCATTTGTTATCATCACAGGCTCTTCAGGTAAAAGAACTTTTGGCAAATTATGCTGACATCTTTTCGAAAGGAGATCATGACCTCGGCTGCACAAACCTGGTAGAGCACAGAATAAACACAGGCAATCACCGTCCAATAAAGTTCACTCCAAAAAGAATAGCTCCAGCAAAGCGACAAGAGATAGAGAAGGTCAAGGATGGTCTAATTAAGGAAGAGATAGTCGAGAAATCAGATAGTCCCTGGTCAGCTACCGTCGTATTAGTCCAGAAGAAGGATGGGACCCAACGTTGCTGTGTGGACTTCAGGACTCTTAACAGCATAACCGAAAAATACTCATACCCACTGCCAAGAATTGATCATACTCTTGATGCCTTAAGTGGAGCCAGGTGGTTTTCAACTCTGGACTTAAAGTCAGCTTTCCATCAAGTAAAAATGGCTGAAGCAGATAGACCCAAGACAGCATTTAGTTATGGCCAAGGATCTCTGGCAACACCGAGTGATGCCATTCGGGCTCAGTAATGCTCCAGCAACATTTGAAAGGCTGATAGAACGAGTATTGGAAGGCCTACAATGGAGGATAGCCCTAGTGTAGCTGGATGATGTCATTGCATTTGCAACAACTTTTGATGAGGAAATGTCCCGGCTGGAGGAAGTATTCAAACGTTTGAAAGCAGCAAACCTCAAACTCCATCCCGAGAAACGTCATTTGTTCCAGAAAGAGGTGCTTTACTTAGGCCACATTGTAAGTGAGAATGGTGTGCAAACTGATCCCGATAAGGTGAAAGCAGTGCGTGACTGGCCAACACCAGACAATGTGGGAAAGTTAAGAAGTTTCTTGGGACTCTGTACTTATTACCGGAAATTTGTGAAGGACTTTACAACTATAGCTGCTTCACTACATGAGTTGACTAAAAAAGGCCAGAAGTTTGAATGGACAGTTTCTTGCCAGCATTCTTTCAAGATGTTGAAGGAAAAATTGGATTCCACTCCACTTTTAAAGCTTCCAGATCCCTCACTGCCATACATACTAGATTGTGATGCTAGTAATGTCGGAATTGGAGGAGTATTGTCTCAGAAAGTGGGCGAAAACGAACATGTGGTGGCCTACTTCAGTAGGGATTTGAGTAAACTAGAGAGGAACTACTGTGTAACACGGATGGAACTCCTTGCTATAGTAAAGAGTCTGACATATTTCCACCCTTACCTCTATGGTGCAAGGTTTACCATTAGGACAGACCATGCTGCATTACACTGGTTAAGATCATTAAACAACCCAGAGGGACAACTAGCACGCTGGATGAAAAAAATAGACCAGTATAATTATGATATTGAATATAGAGAGGGAAAATCCCATGGTAATGCTGAAGGACTGAGCCGAAGACCCTGCAAAAATGACTGCAGACATTGCTGCAAAAGAGAGGTTGAACTAACCAGGTGCCATCAAGCTGAAGTCAAAGTGACCGAAGGAGTTGATGATGGTGAAGTGGAACCAAGTATAGATATTAAAGACGAACAGGAGAAAGACCAAGATCTGAAGCCAATAATTGATTATCTACAAGCAAGTGTTTTGCACGCTGCTTGGAAGCCCTGTGACAAAGAACTATTGGGCACAATGGGACCAGTTGAAGCTTGAAGATGGTATTTTTGTCTGGAGATGGGAAACTGCAGATGGGAAAGTGACGACCTGGCAAACAGTTACAGGAAGTTGTGCTGCGTCAATACCATGATAGTTTAACAGGAGGACATCTCGGAGTTAAGAACACATTGAGTCACCTGCGACATAGATTTTACTTGATAGGTATGA
>NW_013670314.1:72832-80486 GCF_000517525.1 Limulus polyphemus
AAGGACTTGTGTTGCTAAAGTTCCGTCGGAACGAATTTACCGAAAATTAACTAACGAACGGAGACGTAACAATATGTTTTAAGCCAAACATTATATGAGGTGGAACATAGGTTCTATATATATATACTTATAAAGTGAAACAGTAAGCTTGTATGTTAAATTATTGTATATTACTTGGAGATGTTATGAAAAATCTATCCTTTTCAGGACGATGAATCTAAAAAGTACATTTTGCAAGTTAAATATAGAAGCAGAAATTGCACTACAGTACTTTAAATGTGTATTAAATCATAAAAAAATACAATCGGCTGTAGAATAATAATGTGACTGTCTCGTTAAATATTAATAAAAACAAAACATTAGGTATAATAAAATCCTTTCAGGACAGATAATTGTAAAATGATATAAAGTAAAGTATTGGCTATGCTATGATATTTGTCTCGTTCAACTAATGGATATATTAAGATAGCGTGTGTGATAAAAACTGACATACGTAATATATTATGTTATAATAGTTGTCTCGTTAAAATAATGGTTTTACTTGTAACTTTTAAGACATATAACTAAATCTAGACATTAATGACGTAATCAGATGTTGAGACACCCTGCGATGTGCTCATCATCCTCTAGAACTATCTGCGTATAGAAGAAATACTATTCTTAGCAAGACCATCCGCCTACATAACTTTAGTAAAACCATCTGCCTCTGTAAAACACATGCAATACAGTTAAATATATGAAAGAAAATTATAAACATAAGTTGAGACAAATTGAAATATATATGCAATCTTGCGGAAGTATATAAAACCAACCACCCTTGTAAAGCACACACAATATCCCTAGTAAAACCATCCGCCTATACAAACACTATCCTTTGTAACACCATCACCTCTATAATCTTGGTAACAATCTACCTTTGCAAAACACATATAATACACCTATTAAGTCCATCCGCCTATAGAACCTTAATCTAAATGCGTTATTCAAGCAACGGCCACTTTAATCTGAATACTTAAAAAAGCCTGGGCTAAATATTTAAAAAAGTATGATCCGAAAACTTAGAAAAGCTTCACTTCAATATTTAAAGAAACAACAACGGGTAATTGGATTTAAATATTTTAAAAGTCTGATCCACATAGTTAACAAAAAGCGGACACTCACATCCAAATATTTGAAATATATATAAAATAACGATCACTATATTTCGAATATTTGAGAAAAATACATTATGATATGAATATATAAAAAGGCTCATTAGAATATTTGGAAAAAATGTTTGATCTAAATATTAAAAGAACAGACAGTCTAATTATGATGTTTAAAAAGTGTGAGCGAGAAAAATCTTTAAAAAGTCTAATAAGAACATACAGAACAAAACAATCTGAAAGTCTCATTCAATATTTGAAAAAAAAGATCATTTATTACAAATGTTTCAAAAAAATTTGATCTTAATATTTAAAAAACAGCCAGTCTAATCCGAGTATATCTTGAAAAAAACAAGTATGGTCTGGATATACAAAAATAGTCCGAGACTAATATAAAAAATAGTTCGAACTAGTATCTGAAAAAATTATCAATCCGATACGAATATTTGAAAATCAAATGACCCCTCTCTGATCCAAATATTAAAAAATCTAATCCAAACATAAAAAACACGTCTTATTTGAATATTTAAAAAACCTACTCTGAGTAATTGAAAAAACGGCCACTATGATTAAAATAATTTGTTTTAAAAGTCTGAGTTCAGAACTTGAAAAACGGTCCCCCTGATTCAACTGTTTGTAAAGCCGACCACTGACCCAGATATGGGGAAAAACATTTTATTTGAATATTGAAAAAATAATTCAGTCTGACCTGAAAAGCTTTTTGAAAAGTCTGATTTATATATTTCGAAAAAGTATTCCCTGACGTTTTAGAAAAGTCTGATATGAATATTTGAAAATAGTCTGATCCTGTGTTTGAGAAATCAGCCACTTTGATCCGAATAGTTAGAGATAAAAACCAGCAACCATCCTCTATTCCGAGCATTTGAAGTTACAAAATAACTGTGGTTATCTTATCTTTTCAATTTTATTCTTATGGAAAAATGCATCGAGAAGTCTAAACTGTTGAAATCAATTCTCTCCTACAGTGTACAGTACATAATTACCACCAGGTGTGCTGTGGGTCTCGACAGCGAATATTTTTCATGAACTGATGTTAAACGGTCATTTGATTCTTACGACAGTTTCATAGTTTTCAAAAAAGATCACCAACCTTCTCTTTCTGGTTAACCATTTAAATATGGGCCTTGCTAAATATCATTTTATCTCATCATAAAGCTTATGATATTTAATCATTAGGAATACAGAATGAAATTTATATCACCACACATCCCATAATACATACTGGTTAAATACTTATGTCACCACACATCCCATAATACATACTGGTTAAATACTTATGTCACCACACATCCCATAATACATACTGGTTGAATACTTATATCACCACACATCCCATAATACATACTGGTTAAATACTTATGTCACCACACATCCCATAATACATACTGGTTAAATACTTATATCACCAGAATGATAATAATTCTCAACCTTTGGAGAAATTGAAAACAATTTTATGTTAACAGAAAGCTCAAACAGTTCAACAATCTGGGTATAAACGTATTACCAGATTGTTAATGACGTCAAGCTTTGAGGGTGACGAATATAGAGTTGTATTACCAGACTAGCCATCCTTCAGACAAACTAGCCACGACCCGCAAAACATTTGCGGTAGTTGTCATGCCCTTCGAATTTTCCTTATTCTATCATTTTCATGCATGCCATGTAAACTATGCTTTCTTGCAGGCATTACATATTAGGTCGACAAATCCTGGTCTATTTGAAAAAAAAAATTTACGCGATCAGACAAATACACTTATGAACGCGTAATTCTATTCAATAAAACTACAAATAAATTAAACAATAATGTAAAGTAATGATATTTATAATAGTATACAGAGTGTAAAACAGTTATGAGTGTTCAGTGTATAACACAGTTGTCCCCCGATAAGACAGCGGTAAGTCTTCGGATTTACATTGCTAAAATCAGCGATTCGATTCACCTCGGTGGACACAACAGTTAGCCTGATGTGGCTTTGCTATAACAAAACACACACACACGTGACACAGTTTTACAACTTGAAACAAAGAATAAAACTCGTACTAAAGAAAAAAGTTGTTAAAAGGAGTTTATACTAGTCTATGAAACAAACCAAACCTAAATTATTGCAAAGTAAAGTAAATGTAAAGATGTAACGAAAGAAAACTGAGCTGTTTATACAGAAATGTCTGAATGCATGTTCACAAAGTGATAAGCGTATTGGTCGAACGAATTTTAGACCTAAATAAGTCGAGAACGCCCATAGCAATTGTAGTTAATATGATGTTAATTTTTAAAATAAATTACACAGGGGTTAAGTGTTGTTTGTGTTGAATACTTTGCAAATAGAAAACTAAAGTTGAAATCGAAGCCAGTAGTCACGTGGTGACAACGACTTTGTGCCATGGTGTAGCATACTTATTACATTAAAAAGTTTGACAAGGCAAAAAATGGTAAGGTGATTCTGAATGATAAAACCAATATGCAATCTGGACTCCTCGGACAAAGTCCTTTCTAACGATATGAGATATGTAGTGTTTTATTGATAAATTTGCGAGAAAAGTTCATTCCGGACAGACAAACGCAAGCGTATTATTTATATCGATTTATTCGCGAATCTCTATCTCCAAAATGTTCATGATCTTCAACTGTTTAGGTTTTTAGATAGAGATTTATACAACTAGGATGTTCATGACCTTCAAGATAAATTCAATCGAAGTACATTAGCATGCTAAGGTCAAGAAATTATATTTACTATCTTGCAACTGAATACTACAGCATGTAAATTGTGTGTAATAAAAACTCAATCCCTACATTATCATTAGCTACACTAAGTAACGTAAAGTAATTGAGAACATTTTCTGAAGCAGACACGTCATCTAGATGGAATACCTAATTTTCTAGTAATATTAAGTTTTTATTGTGATCCAGCCCACCCTCGTGTTCGTTTGGATGGTCGAACAACTACAGTTACAAG
This sequence comes from Limulus polyphemus, assembly GCF_000517525.1. Taxonomy (NCBI): domain Eukaryota; kingdom Metazoa; phylum Arthropoda; class Merostomata; order Xiphosura; family Limulidae; genus Limulus; species Limulus polyphemus. Next base: position 76,953 of record NW_013670314.1, read on the forward strand.
ACAAATGGCAGTATTTGCTGATAAAGAACATCTCCCTACGAAACGTCACTATCTAACTGCCTACTTTTAACAACGATGTCATTTTACTTTTTAATGATATAGCAAATATGAAGCATAAAATATGGTTTAACTCAACAATAAACTTCTAATTGCTTAGAAATACTGTTCATTTAAGTTAATAATAAATTTGTGTACGTCTTCATCGGGGGAAGCAGTAAAGACTTTAAGAATACAATGACTATAGTTATTGGTTCGTTGTTTCATTTATATAAAAAAAAATGTTTTTTAAGTAATATTATAGTTCTTATGCACTCTTTAATGATGTGACATTAAAGCAAACTCGTGCTTGTTGTTCAAAACTTGGCAACTGCAGGCAAGGTTATCGCGATCGCTCGTGTTTTTTGTTTTTCCTGTCTTTATTTGCGAGAGTTGGGTAAACCATGATGAAACAATGCTACGGCATAGAATTAATAACATTGGTATATTTAGAGAAATCCGGAAGGTTACGATAAAGATCGTCATTTATACCTAAGGAGTCTAAGAAGATAAGTGATTATATAATATTTATTTTTAAACGTTAAAAGGCATTACGAAGAATATTTATAATTGTAAACAAATGAGAAACGGGATCTGTAACTGCTTTTCTGATTGTGTTTTTCAAACTTTCGCCGATATGCCAAAAGTGGGGATTTTTCATGATAAATATATATATATATAAATCCGTGATAGGGATTTAGTTTTTAAAGGACAGAAACTTTCCCAAATTGGGGTATTCAGGGATATTAATCTATATGGGCGAAGGGGGATATTAATATCCCTGAACATCCCAGTTTGGGAAAGTTTCTTTTCTTTAAAAAATAAATCTTCTCACTATGTATATGTTCCGGTGTGCGTAATTTTGCACTAATGTCACAGATGGCAGCACTATACTTTAATGCATAGTATTATGGGTGACTGACCAAAAGCAAGTAGTTGTTAACTGCCTTATAAAAACATATTAAAATATCGGGTCTAACTGATTAATTGCCCCTCCTTTGTAAGTTGACATTCGGTACACCAAATAATTCAAGTAAAAATAAAATGTATAAAAGAATTATATATATATATATCATAATAAACGAAAACTCTTTACTTCAATTATTTTTATCCATTGTATGTTTCGGATCTTAATATGCTCCTCAAAGTAAAATCAAAAAAAAAGAGACCTGACGAGTACACGTGAAAACAAATCGTTATAAGGAAATCAACTTTATTTCATTTTAATAGGGCCGTGCGTGACCCTGTGGTTGGCGTTCTCAGATTGTGGAACCAAAAACTTTCGGTTCATGTCCCTTGTCACAAAAACACGTTCTGCACTTTAGACCATGAGTCCAATACAGAAAATTGAGCATGCAAATCAACATGTCACGTGAAAACCACTACCGAAATAAAGTTACGGTGAAATGGCATGAATCAGAACTACACTTTGTCATTGTTTGGTATTACGTGAGTAGTGTGATACCACCGAAAACTGATCGCTTTTGGGAAGAGTATGTAACAGCCTATTCTAACACAAGATATTCAAACATTCAGACCATAATGATGTGTTCAAATCAGGGATTTATAATTTTCAAAATGTGTGTATCCTTTTGTATTTAATAGCATTGGGAAACAAAGAAATATGGATTATTTTGGGACACCAGGACCATCCGAAATGAAACTTGCAATACGTTATATGTTAACTGCGTTAAGCAAGGTGAGGCACGTGGAGTACGAACAACCAAGGCATGTCCTACACAAAGATTCATCATGAATATTTTTGGAGCTATATGAGCTTATGTAATAAATGAGAAAGTCAAAAGGCGTCTAATCATATTCATTTATTACAATACATTTGAAACAATATTCTACAATATTCTACAATGATATTCTACATGGCTGCATGAAATCAAGGTGTAATAATAGTGCATTGTGTCACTTATTTTATCTTCTTTTGAATTGTCTGTGACAATATTTGTACCATTACTAAATAATTAATATATATGTCATTTCTTTTTGTTTATGGCTCCTGAATTCTTGTCGCTTTTGTGTTTCCATACTTTTCTCCAAAACTGTATGTTCTTTATTTCAGTTTGTACAAGTGTAGTTTTTACATATAGGTATTTTAAAATGTGTTAAAATCTCTCATTGAATTTTACTTGCCGATTTATGATAATTTGAAATCCAGAATCGAGCTCGAACTTCATCTCCATCTAAAACCCAAATTGTATACATCAGCTTAACCATTAAATTTTCTTATGTATATGTACAGATGTGATAAATCCCTATAATTTTTATAAGTTTTATCTTGCAACAAACCTAAACTTTCTTCTACGAAATCTTGCTGTTTGTCTTAGCTTATTTTGCAGTTTAGCAAAAGTTTTTACACAATTTTTTAAAATGTTTTTCGGGCCCATAGTGGATTATGCTGCCTGAATTATAGCAGTTTTATGCGCTTTGTCGAATTCTAATGGTTTTTCCTTCAAAACACATATTGCTCGTTTCAATTTGATTAAATAATTTTCTCGTGAATTTGCACAGATAAGATAAATCCTCCAGCAAGTTGTTTTAACTAATAGATTTTTCTCAATAGCCCGTTTCGTTCTTGAATTACTTTTCCTCCTTCAGAATGCTTGTTATGTATTTGATCTTGATAAGTGATTACTGTATAAAATATGTCAACACATTCTTGCAGACGTCATTAACCCTTGGCAGATTTTATTACACTGTTTTTTTCCTTCTCATAACTTGTTTTGATCTCAAAAGTAATAACAAATAGCTCTGCCCTCTCTTGTTGGGTTTTGGGACTTATGTTTGTAATGAGTATTGGCTCATTCCATACATTCAAAAGTTGGCCATTTCATTTATGAATCTCCTAAGGTTTATTTCTTGGTAATGCCTATTTGTCAGATATTATTATATTCTTCAGTGAAAAATACTGAGAAATCCCTTCTGCTGATCGAACCCTATAACTTTAACATAAATTTAACCCATTTAACAAAAATTTTCACTGTCTTTCTCGTGAGACAAACAAAAAGTCCAATTACAAGCAATGCATCTTCTCCTTAGTAACCCCCTAATAAATGATGTAACTTATGTTTCATTTTTAACTTAAGAAAACTGTGATGTATTAGACTATGAAGACATAAGACCAACTACCTATTAAGATGTATAATTACTTAACGTCATGTTTATATATCCCCTAACTACCAGAAGTAATTAGCTTTTTGAATTACTTAACGCCATATTTATATTCCCACTAATTAGCAGATGTCATTAGCTTTTTGATTGGCTTAACGTCACGTTTACACTCTCTCTAACTACCAGAAGTCATTAGTTTTAAATTACTTAACATCATGTATATATTCCCACTGATTACTAGAAATAACTAGCTCTTTCACTGACTTAAAACCATGTTTACATTCCCTCTAATTACCAGAAGTCATTAGCTTTTTGACTGACTTCACGTCATGTTTTTACTCCCACTAATTATCAAAAGTCATTAGCTTTTTGACT
>NW_013670314.1:81329-89548 GCF_000517525.1 Limulus polyphemus
TCTTACTATCAGAAGTTATTAGTTTTATAACTGTCTTCGTTACAATAATTTCATTGTAAATGTAAGTTCTTTTCATCGATAGGAGATTTTTCTTTTTCTCCGTCATTTTTTTGCTACAGTCATTGTTGATTGTGAATTTACCCGTTGTCATACAGAAACAATAAACGTCGTTGCATCTCCCCCGACTTCCCTATGAGCTGCTGACGTTTCTTGAATACACCAAACTCCCCACCTCCATTTTCTTTACTAGTTTTCTCAAGAGACAATATATATTTTTATTTTCAGATTTCCTTTAACAATTTCTCCCATGAGTTTTAGAAACATTATACATCAACGACTCTGTGTTTGTTAGTTTTAGAAACATTATACATCAACGACTCTGTGTTTGTTAGTTTTAGAAACATTATACATCAACGACTCTGTGTTTGTTAGTTTTAGAAACATTATACATCAACGACTCTGTGTTTGTTAGTTTTAGAAACATTATACATCAACGACTCTGTGTTTGTTAGTTTTAGAAACATTATACATCAACGACTCTGTGTTTGTTAGTTTTAGAAACATTATACATCAACGAATCTGTGTTTGTTAGTTTTAGAAACATTATACATCAACGACTCTGTGATTGTTTCCTTTTACCATTCCTTAAAGTCTGTGGTACTTTAGCTAACTCAAATAAAAATATTCTAGTGTTCAGCAGTATTGGGTGAATTAACTTGAAGCTGCTGGAGTAGGGACAAATATGTGAGCGTAGACTAACTATTTTCTTTCTGTGTATATATATATATCTCTTTTCGAAACCATTGTCTCACAACCTCTGTTCAGTCCAGTGTCTCATAATCTTTTTTTCTAGTTATACAAAGTGATTATAAAAAGTTAGTTATGTAACACATATACTTTATATATCTACTTACTTAACCATTTTTTTGGTTACGTAATATTTTCAGTGTCAAATATCAGCAAACTTGAACGCGGGATAATATTGTTTTATTGAGGATTTGAGCTAATTCCTTTTCTCAAATATGCGATATTACTGTTTATATCTAAATGTGGGCTAATTTCTAGATAGACATATATATAAATACTTCTTAAATGTTAAGTATAGAATTTCCACATGAAACAATAAAATTTGAGCCAGTAACTAACCCAGGTGATGGGTAGGAATTTGTTGAACCCATGTTCATTAGGACTCTTCGTTGCATCTGAGAAAGTATGAGGTTTCACGTCTTATCAGATTAACTACTACTTTTCCCACAGTTGCCTAGTCTTTAATAAATCTTATGTTCAACCCTTGTTTACAAGTGACACAGTTGCCTAGTCTTTAATAAATCTTATGTTCAACCCTTGTTTACAAGTGACACAGTTGCCTAGTCTTTCATAAATCTTATGTTCAACCCTGTTTACAAGTGACACAGTTGCCTAGTCTTTAATAAATCTTATGTTCAACCCTTGTTTACAAGTGACACAGTTGCCTAGTCTTTAATAAATCTTATGTTCAATCCTTGTTTACAAGTGACACAGTTTCCTAGTCTTTAATAAATCTTATGTTCAACCCTTGTTTAAAAGTGACACAGTTGCCTAGTCTTTAATAAATCTTATGTTCAACCCTTGTTTACAAGTGACACAGTTGCCTAGTCTTTAATAAATCTTATGTTCAATCCTTGTTTACAAGTGACACAGTTGCCACTGGGTTGTGCCTTTTGATCGGTATGTCCGTTGTGTTTCTGTTCTATGTAACCTTTCGGGTATCCATTTCTCTGGATTGTTTCTGTTAACTAGTCCATTTCTTGTTTTCTTATTGCGGTATTAGCGCTGATGGCATTTGCACGATGTTGTAAGCATCTCATGATGTCTTTATGAACAGTATCTGGGTAGTGTGACTCGAAGTTGAGGCAGCGATCAGTGGCTGTTGGTTTATAGTGCATAGATGTATTCAAACCAGTTTCACCTCTTTCCACTCGGACGTCTAGGAACGGTAATATGTTGTTATATTCATGTTACATGGTGAATTGAATTGATGGTCAAAGACTGTTTATGTGGTCCACGAATGACGTTACGTCCTTTTGATGTTGCCATAGGACGAACGTGTCGTCAACGTTTCGAAGCCATGCTGCTGGTACGAGAGGTGCAGCTTCCAATGCTAGATCCTCGAAGTATTTCATATAGATGTTGGCAATCACAGGTGACAATGGCGAGCTCATAGCCATCCTTTCCTTCTGTTGGTAATACACACTATTTAGCTAGAAAGCTGTGGTGGTTACATACAACAGAAACACAGAGAACATACCGAACAACAGGTACAGCCCCAAGAGAAACCAATGGCAACTGTGTCATTTCCATATACCAGAGGCCTATCATTGTTTACACTCAAAAAAGTATAGACTTATTGTCGAATGGAAATACTTAAGTTACAAGTCCGGTGTTGACCTTGGAGCTTGCATAATTGCGCATTATTGTGACACCGCTGTTTTCACTACAGCAGCTTCCACAATATATATATATATAGTGAAGGCCATCTGACACTACAGCAGCTTCCACAATATATATATATATATACAGTGAAGGCCATCTGACATTACGCGTCTTCACAAAAAAATATCCACAGATTATCCATTATACGTGGACGTCAGCTTTAAACACCACGCATAAGCAGAATAGAGACACAAAATTCCATTGAAATATTGCCTAGAGACTATAATACTCTTCAGACTGAATGAGATTCTTGTGATTCTAGTTTCTTTAGCTCATCTTCCTCGTGAAAAAAAAAAAAACGCGTTTATTTCGAGTTGTGGCTGGAAGCTTGTGTGTCTTGGTTTACATCACTTCGTCATGTTCAAATAAGTGTTTGTTATTTTGTTAATGGTGCTAGGAGGTATCTCCATCCTAATAATTTTTTGAGGTGGGGGGTAGTAATTGTGACCTTCACTTTGGAGATGGATTTTGGGTGTAATTTAGGAGCTCTTTAGCTTCATGAAATTTCTACAGCTAAAGCTTTTCTGCTTCTGTTGAATAACCTTGAAGACTCTTTTTCGAAGTGTTTTGCCTCTACTTTGTTTACCAATTCTGATGTATGAATATTTTTGTTGGGAAAAATCTTTTATAAATCTCCAATGTTAATGGCGGCATTGTATTGTCAAATGAATAAAAGTTTGCTGAATCAAATACATAAGTGCTAAACCAGTCGGCTTGGTACTATGGCTCACACCTACGGGGACGCACAACTGTATATAAAGATAGTTTAAATACATAGCAATTAACCTTTACAATTTCATCCTTCAGGTTGACATTCCTTTACCGTTCTTCGTTGTTTTGGGCGTCCTAAGTAGGCTAATACCAATGGAGGGTTGAGCACAGGTCTAGTCAATAGAACATGTGATTCCTGACAATAACTGTGATATTCAACAGTGGCTTTCACTTTGTAAATGATTCTTCTCTCTGATTACAAAGGAAAGAAGAATTGTTCTAGATTTCAGTGGAAATAAACGAGGGAGTAACAAAAGAAAGTCCACATCAGGAAGAGTAAGTGAGATTTCTATATCAAGAGATCTTTCTTTGAAATTTATTGATAAATACAGGAATGAATCACACTCCTATTCTTCTTCTTTCTTTGTTGGTGGGTTTTGACCCGTGTAAGAATCTATTCTGAACCAATGTTCCCTTTTGATTCACGTTTACCCTGATGAGATTCAGAGGTGAGTTTTAAATCTAACAATAATATATAGTTGGGCCATGTAATTCCTGTTTTGGACAATTCTTGTCACTTATGAGGGCAGATTTTGGGGACGTTCTGTATGTAACATTTTATTCTATCTTACACCTATTCCTGCATCGCTGTTCGTGATTTCCGTTACCATAAGAAAAAAATGCGTTTCGCACTTAGGAGCCATGGATGCATTATAAGGGCTACAGTTAATCCATACTATTCGGTCATGCAAGAGTAGCCCAAGAGTTGGCGATGAATGTTTACAGGTTATCTTCCCTCTAGTCTGTAAGCTCAAAACTAGGACTAGCCAGGGAAGATAACCGTTGAGTAGCTTGTATGAATATTCAAAATCAAACTACTTCTCACACTTGAACTGATTAGTTAGCCTTCATAATAGTTGCATGGAGCTTTCTAGGTAGCAACATGCTCGTTTTTTGTTTTTACTGATTTATGTATATACATTATGTTATGTTCTAAAACTTTTGTGTTCAGTAAACCAAAACTTTAAATTGAATTAGGTTATTTTTATAATTTTCTTTGATTGTTTATATTTTTTTGGGGGGGGGGTAAGCACAAAGCTACACAATGGTCTATCAGTGATCTGCCCACCACGGATTTTGAAATACGATTTTTAGCGTTATAAGCCCTCAGACTTACCACTGAACCAATGGAGGTCATTTTCTTTCAATTAGAAATTATTCACTTTTCCAGCCATACTTTCTCTAAGTCAGACAATGACCTAAATCTGACTTTTGTTGTTTTAGTATGTTGCATATTAATGTGAAATTTCTTTTTTCTGCTCGGTGGTTAGGGCGCTCGACTCGCAAGTGTGGGTCGCGGGTTCGAATCTTGGCACCAAACATGCTCACCTCACCCTTTCATCCATGGGAGCGTTATAACGTAACGGTCAATCCCACTTTTTAGTTGGTAGAAGAGTAGTCCAAATGTTGACTAGCTTCCTTCCCTCTAAGTCTCTCACTTTTAAATTATGGATGGCCAGCGTAAATAGTTCTCGAAAAGTTTTGCGCGGAATTCAACAAAACATAACAAAAAATCAATTTTTTTCTCTATAATCATATTGGACAAGTTTGATTTTCTATTGTAAAAATAAACAATTATAATAGATATTGGTCACGTTATCTCTACAAAAATGTTGTCATTTTTATTAAAATTTTCGCTTGTAAAAATAAATAATAACAGTGAAAATAATTACATTATTTCTACAAAAATGGTTGTGATTTTTGTTCTAATCTTCGCGTCTAGTACACAGTAACGACTGTTCTTTATTACTTTATTCACAGGCTGCAGCCCAAAGCACTCTTCAGCATGATCAACTAAGTATCTACGTCCTTTTAGCAGGTGTGGCGGGTGGTTTGATATTAGCAGTCGTCGTAATGGTGTGTTGTAAAGTCTGCCTTCAAAAGAAAAAAACTTTGACAAGGTGGGAACATTTTCATTTCGTTTGCTGATAAGTAAAACAAAGTGATAAATAGTTAGTTTAGATGTGTAAATGTATGTTATTGTCACGATATTTTGTTTTTCGTATAATAATATTTTGACATTTCTTCAGCGTTTTTTTTAATTATAGACCACGAGCAACCTACCTCTTTAAAAAATATGTTATTGTTTATTTTGAAAGGGAAGTAAAATATATACTTTTGTTCTTACCAACCAACTGGAAAATTCCAGCGAGTATAATAACTATAATATCATCAACATAAGAGAAATGTCAAAGAATGAGTACTAAAAGCGTAAGTATTAAACCATTGTGTATATACTAAATAAATATAAAGTCCAAAAACCTTTGAGATATCCATTAAAATACTTACTTAAAAAAAATGTATTTTAAGGCATCTTTGATAAACAGTAATCCAGTTATATAGAGCATAGTGTTTATATTAAATAAATACAGTTTAACGTATAAGTAGCATACCTACATCAATAGTCTTTAATGTTGAAAGTTGTTTATTAAACTTTGATCTGTTTGGGTTTATTTAATTTCCGGAAAATGTTGACAACTATAGACAATCTAATAACGAAATGTTGAAGACAATTGTTTGTATGAAGACAATGAAATACATTAACACTCTTAATCTTACAGGTTAAAGTATGGTGAAATGTCATGGTGTAGTGAGGCATATTTTCCTTACATATTTGATATGACCTTTCCAGATAATCGTATTAGTTCTTTAGGTACTAAAACAAAATAATGATTAATCCCAATTGGTTAGCCTAAACCAACATTTTAACAGTAAACAAAAATTGTTCTATGATATATATTACTTGGTATTGTTTAAAAAATTAATAATGTGTTATGATTACACAAGGATGTGAATTTAAACATCATAAATGTTGTTTTGGTTTTAATAGTGGATTTTCCATAATTCAGCTAAGCTGATTTCGAAAATATTCCTTTTTTTTTATCACGTAAGAATTTTTCACAACTCGGGAAGAAAAAAAATTCTTACTTAGATCATATTATTATATCATTTACCACAATGGACATTTTTTTTTATAATTATGATTGTTAACAAAAATACAAACAAACTGAAGAAAAGGGAAGAAAATTGACGTCAAACGAATATGCATCCTCATTCATCTACGTCTCTTAGTCTCAAAACTACGTCTTGTAGTCTTTGTTTTATGTATTGCGTTATGACGTTTTGTCAAAAATCTGTACGTGATGGAGAAAAATGGATATCATTTTCGGTTTCGGCGTACAGGAATTACTGTAGAACATGTAGAACTTTCAAGACAATAAAATCATCGCAAGCCTGTGTTATCAAAATCATATATACATGCACTGTAAAAAAAAAATATTGGTTTAATAACACAACAACTCTTATTACGATATAAGTGTAGTTATTAGATACTGTATGCAAATTCAAATGGTTTTGAAAAGATATTCCGTTAGTCCTTAATTTCTGTTTTAAAGATAATTATTATAATTTGACTATAGACAGTATTATAAAAACGACTGAATGCAGATACACTTTAAGAAAAGGTCACATTAAATTTTTAGATATATCCATTAATTAACACAACACATTACATTGTGAATTTGTAATAGTTTAAAGTTTTCAATCAACTGACTAGAAGTTTTCTTCGTCTCACTTTTTAAGGTTTATATATAAATCTGTTGAACTTAAATCTAGAATGGAGCGCAAAGTATGAATTATTCATTTCGTTTCATGCTGTGTTCTTGTTTGTTGAAATGTAGAGTACAGAGTTATAAATAGTTTGGAATACTAATTATTTTCCTTCATCTCGCTTTATATAGTGAATATAAAGTCCAAAAGGCAAATGAGCATGAAAAGTGTGGTAGTAATTCTTTACATTGTCACGGTGTGCTGACTTGTTTAAGTCTAGAGAGTGAAAAACAAATATTATCAATTTTTAATTCATTTTTTTCCGTTATAACGGATTTTCTGTTTAAATGCACAAATTTAACGGTTTGTAGTATTTGTTAAATTTATGTTTGTATAATAAAAATGTCGAGTCAAAATATGGATGGCAAGTATTCAACATGAAGCAGCTGAGGTTCTAGTAGAGCTGTCACAAATCCCACCACAGATAATGATTCTTTACCCATGACAACAATAACAATCTCGTTTCTAACTGCATTACGATGGGAGAATTACAAGAGGTTGCTATCTAATAGACACTATCTGTTCATATACTGCATTACGATGGGGGAATTACACGTGATTGTTATCTAATAGACACTATTTGTTCATATACTGCATTACGATGGGAGAATTACAAGAGGTTGTTATCTACTACACACTATCTCCCATCGTAATGCAGTATATGAACTCAATCACGTGTAATTCAGATAGTGTCTAGTAGATAACCCATCGTAATGCAGTATATGAACAACCACGTGTAATTCTGGTTATGTACTAGAGACTATCTGTTCATATACTGCATTACAATGGGAGAATTACACGTGATTGTTATCTACTAGACACTATCTGTTCATATACTGCATTACGATGGGAGAATTACACGTGATTGTTATGTACTAGACACTATCTGTTCATATACTGCATTACGATGGGAGAATTACACGTGATTGTTATCTACTAGACACTATGTTTTCGTTCACTGTATTAAGATGGTATAGCTAGGTGATTAGGGCACTCGACTTGCAATCTGAGGGTCGCGGGTTCGAATCCCCGACACACCGAAACATGCTCACCTAGTGCCCAAACTTGGATAGAATTTGGAGGTGTGAGAAACACCATACGAAACTCCTACTGTATTACGATAGGAGAACTACACGTGGTTGTTATCTACTGGACACTATAAAATTACAACAGACTCTATAAGTTCATGTACTGTATTACCGTGGAAGAGTAGCATGTAGTTATTATCTACTAAACACTATATGTTTATGTACTGTTTTATGAATAATAACGCCTGTTTTGCAACTACAGCACCATCTGTTGACACTTATAAAATATACGGTCTCATCTATTATATATATATATATATATATATATATATATAATAT
>NW_013670315.1:0-4236 GCF_000517525.1 Limulus polyphemus
ATTAACAAAATATTGCATAACAAACATCAGTAAATGAGAGCGTTCTGCACGTGATATTAACACCAGATCCTTTGAATGGTGCCAGAATGTAATGTTTCTACAGCACGCGCTGTCACCTCGCATAACCCATGTCTGTAAACTACATTACCTTAAAGTGCATTTTCATAGACAAAGAACGTTTATAACTTCCGATCCCAGTAAACAAAACTCATAATCAACCTGGCCGTCAGTATAGTTAAATCATGTGTCCAGTTATGAAGATCAGAATGCATTGTTTCGTCACTTGCGTAGCCTTGCTTTTAACAATATTTCGGTCGTAATTCCAATAATGTTTGAAGAGTTTCGACCAGCTTAGGTTAGTCCTAAATACAGTTAATAAAAGTAACAATAATAACTTTTTTTTTAGTTTGTGTGCTGTACCTATCACGGGTATAGTAAACCTGGTAGTAATACAACAAACCAAGCGTGATCTACACATGTTACGCCATCTATCGGTATGTTTACATGTTAATAAATATTAGATATTAATAGACGCAAATTGACAGAACACTGTTTCAAATACTATAGTTTGTATAAAAATGTTACATTACTTTTTTAAAATATTAGGATTTTAATTTACTTAGTTTTGCTTATTTTGTAATCTTTATAATTGTATTGGTTACTTAAAAATAATTATTATAAACTTACCTTTTTTTTTCTCGTTTTTTATATGCTTTCAGAAAAATACCTAATTCAAAGAGAAATATATCTTTCATATCTGTCGAAAACGTTGTCGTAAAACCCCGAAAATATATGACAAAATAGAAGGAGAAGCTGGAAAGAGGGTTGTAGTGTTGACAAACTTTCAAAATGACCTTCGTAATACACCATGAAAGTTTAATAATTAATCAGAATGTTACTGTTATATTTACATATTTTAGTCACGTAGTGATCTTACATCGGCTGTAACTCCATGTTTTTAAATATAGAATATGTACATATCTCTTTATGATGTAAATAAAAGTTATCATTATTGTGAAATTTGTTGTGTGTGTTAGTCCCATTGTTTTATGTTTACCAGAATGCACCACAAGGTATACACAACACGTAGACGACGTGTAAGTCAGTGAAGCAGTAACGAAAAATGAGTAAATTGGTATATACGTAACGAAAATATAGTAATAGTGTTAATATTTTGTAGAAATTCTTTCCGAGAAACTTTAGCGATACAAGTTATTTTCTTAAATAAAACTAGTTTATTTTTTTCTCAACTCACCTTTGCAATACACTTAATTTCCACAGTCACTTTTACTTAAACACACGCTGTAATTCACAACGAACGATTCACACTTTACTTACTACCGCGAATTGTCCGTCTCTATCTCTGCCTGTCTGCAATTCAATTAATTTATCTATGCCGTCACTTCTCGCCGGTTTTATATATACGAAATAGAGGGCGTCTGGAGAACACTCGAGCCTTCACGAACGTTCTAGATACTCATTACGTGTTACCAGAGTCACGTGACTTCCGCTATCGTAACAATAATAATGTGTAGCGATCACTTGTGGCAATTTTAAAATATAATTATTGTGGATAATGAATGAAATGTCTATGTCGTAAATTTGGGATTTCATTATAAAATATTAAACAATTGTGATACAATTTATTAAAATATGGAAATAAAGTTCGTGTGTTGTAACAAAGAAAACAATGCATGCAACATTCTCTGGAGTGCACGAGGAAAATGAAAGCCAATTAGAAATGGGCAAAATTTCATTCGTTAACCAGAAGACAAAATACTGGTTGATTCGTTTTCTTATAATTTATAAGATTAATTATTTTAAAATTTCTCTGATCTAATTATTAAAAAAAAAATCCTCAACCTTTTTATTATCACTTACTTCAGTGGCACAGTAGTAATTATCAAACTTATAACGCTAAAAACCGGGTTTCGATACTCGTAGTGAGCACAACACAGGTAGTCTTTTGTGTAGCTCGGTGCTTATCAACAAACAAAAACAAACTTCTACTTAAAACGGTATAGACCATTAACTTTATATTAAACCAAGCTACCTTCATAGATCAGATACAAAATCATCCCAGTAATTAAATATTCCAATCTGACTTGGAAGTGTACAGTAACATGTATTGTTTATCGGGAAGTATTTAGTTAAAATCATCACATCTTATAGGCAGAATCTTGAGTTAAAGTTCTCCGGAAGGTTAGTTGACAGACACTGAAAACAACAAGTCTGAGTTAAAAACTTTCAGGTTGTGAGAACTGAATTTTGTGTTTTAAAATTGTGTGCGCGAGGTTATTAGACAAATGTTTATGGTAACGTGTGGCTCCGTACCACTTGTTAACGTGTCCTGTAGATGTAGTTGTTTTCCTGATGCCCTTTCTCAATAACCTTGAAAAAAAAAACACACCAAAATAGCTACTTTTTTGTTCGTTGTTTAAACAAGTTTGGGAATACTTGTAACAAGTATTATATCACATGAGTTGCGAAAATATCTATAAAAAATAATTAAAATGTTACCAAATACACAAGGTCGCTGTCAGAGGGTTGAGAGGAGTGTTTCTAGATCTAAATCAATACCTTTTGCAGCTAACAAGTTAAAAATACACGTACTGGTCATAAATGACATTGTTGTAAGTTACTACAGCATTGTTATCTGTATAAAGCTAGGTGGGGAGTATGTGAAACTGATTAAAGGGCATTCAATTCACCTAAAAGTTTTAAAAAAAACATTTGAAAGAAAACGAGGTAAATTTCAGAACATTATGTCTAAGTAGCAGTGCCACCTATTGCAAAAAATTGAAAGTACTGTACACATTAAACAATTTTATGTCAAATGTCTACTGTATTACAATCCTGAAACTTGTTGAAAATAAATAATTAGTTTTTAAATAAAAATATTTTAAGATGAATTGTTCCAGCTTGAGTGCTCTAAAGAGATGTGTGTTTTAAATCATTATACATTTAATACAATTCACACAATCTATCAAACTCGCCCCCCAGTGGTACAGCGGTAAAAACTACAGACTTATAACTCTAGAAACCCGGTGTCTGGTCACAGCATACATACCTCATTGGTTAACTACAAACAAACAAACTATCAAACACTATTTCTATTTCAACATTCCCTAGTGGCATATTGTAGTAATAACTCTTATATATCATTCTTATATAAAAACACGCTGTGTAGCAGAACCTACTGAAACACGTAGTTTTAAATTTTTTAAACATTTTATTATGTAATGTAAACGTTGTTTTGCCTATTTTTTTAAAAGAAAGTTTATTACACAATGTTGCCCTATTTATATTTTATAATATATAAATATCTTTAAATTAGATTGTTTGGTTTGTTTTCAAATTTTTGCGCAAAACTACACGAGGGTTATCTGCTCTAGCCGTCCGTAACAAAGCAGTGATAGACAAGAGGGAAGACAGCTAGTCAACACCACCCTCTGTCAACTATTGGGCTAATCTTTTATTAAAAAATAGTTGTATTGAGCACGACGTTATAACACCCCCACGGCTGAAAGGACGAGCATGTGAGGTGACGATCATTCGAACTCGCGACCAGCAGACGCGAGTACAGCGCCCTCTAACAGCCAGGCCATTGTTTAAATTATAAGTTCAAGGCTCTGGTTTCTATTTTACTGATCATACCCAACTGTTAAAAATAAGACATCACAGTTTAGTTATTAGTCTAGTATTGTATATGTCGAGAAACTACAGACATATTAACAGAGAAAATTTAATGTTGGAGTGATTTCCTTAATACGTTGCTATATTGTGACACAATTTGTTTGTTTGTAACAAAGCTACTAAGCCTATCTGCCGTCGTCGCTAATTCTGAACTGACGACCACAGGGATGACAACCATCGTCAACTCTTGGACTGTTCTTCACCATGAAGTACAGTTGGTTTTATATTATCTAGACAACACTACCTTCACAGATGATATAGTTGGTTTTTATATTATCTAGACAACACTACCTTCATAGATGATATAGCTGGTTTTATATTATCTAGACAACACTACCTTCATAGATGATGTAGTTGGTTTTTATATTATCTAGACAACACTACCTTCATAGATGATATAGTTGGTTTTTATATTATCTAGACAACACTACCTTCATAGATGATATAGTTGGTTTTTATATTATCTAGACAACACTACCTTCATAGATGATATAGTTGGTTTTTATATTATCTAGACAACACTACCTTCACCGATGATAT
>NW_013670315.1:5118-10111 GCF_000517525.1 Limulus polyphemus
ATATTATCTAGACAACACCACCTTCATAGATGATATAGTTGGTTTTATATTATCTAGACAACACCACCTTCACAGATGATATAGTTGGTTTTATATTATCTAGACAACACTACCTTCACAGATGATATAGTTGGTTTTTATATTATCTAATATCTATAAGTTTACACCAGTTTATCTACTTTTCAAAGCTGTTGATGTCTGGTAGATATTTTATATACATTATTGTTGAATATGTGAGATAAGAAATAGTCATTTTATAAACATATTTTTGTGTTCTAGTGTTAGAGAAAATGGGACTACAGGTAACTCTCTATGTTCATTCTTAATTATCCTTCTATGAGGTGATTATAAGTACTTGATAAATAATAATAATAATCCTGACCCCCCACTACAATTATCTTTGTCCTATATGATACAGTTTGTCTACAATATTAAGCCTTAACTCGAGAACTGAAGGCTTTCCACTACAATTATCTTCGTCCTGTAAGATACAGTTTGTCTACAATATTAAGCCTTAACTCAAGAACTGAAGGCTTTCCACTACAATTATCTTCGTCCTATATGATACAGTTTGTCTACAATATTAAGCCGTAAATCGAGAACTGAAGGCTTTCCACTACAATTATCTTCGTCCTATATGATACAGTTTGTCTACAATATTAAGCCGTGTTTTTTTTACCCTAATTTAATGTATGGATAATTTCTTACGTATCTAAGGTCACGCAGTTCACCAATCCTAATTAAAATTCAAATAACTGAATCAACAGTTTTCTCACCAGTTACAAATGGTAACAGTGGCTCCTGGTGTGTCAAGATATGATGGTCTTATAACAAATCTGTACTATATTTAAAGTAGCTTGTCAGACAAACTTAATACAACAATCAAAGAACTAACATTTTTCCTTCTTCTTATACCAAGTCAAAAGTTTGTTTGGTTACTAACAATGATACGAGAAAATAGGTTAGAGCTCCAGTTTTCAAATGATGAAATATTCAAAGCCTTCAGTTCTCGAGTTAAGGCTTAATACTGTAGACAAACTGTATCTTACAGGACGAAGATAATTGTAGTGGAAAGCCTTCAGTTCTCGATTTAAGGCTTAATATTGTAGACAAACTGTATCATATAGGACGAAGATAATTGTAGTGGAAAGCCTTCAGTTCTCGATTTAACAACACGTCCTGGGAAGTTTGAGTGGTTAAAAAGACACATATTAGAAGTGTTTATTTGTCTTGAATAAAGATGACATTATATGTAAGAGAGGGTGGATTATTGGGGGTTTACAAGTTAGCACTGAAGGGTAATTGATCTCTTACTCCCCACGTCTCATCTCGAAACTCTTATTTTGCATTCACTTTTTTTATAGATTAATATTGGAAATATCAGACACAGTTAATTACAAACTGAACAAATTAACTATTAAATTAAATGAAGATATTAATATATAACTTGTTATACTAATAAAACTCAACTTTATCGTCAACATAATTTTATAAGTAAATAACACACTCGTGTTCATGCACGGCCCCTTGAGAAAATATTAAGGGAAGTTAACTTGAGACTCGCATACAAATACCCGAACACCATTAAAAATAACCTACTTTCAAACAGAACCTCACTGTAAGATACGACATTTTTATTATAGCATATTCCAATTTTCTGACAAACATTATTGATGTGAAATTGAACAAAGTCATAACATAACAATTTCTTAACAGAAACAAATAATAAAAATAAACACGGAAAAACAAACAATATAACTTTGAGAGATTATGACCATCAAACAATTAGAATCAAAAAGAATTTTACAAAAAATGGTTAAATACATAATACAAAGAATTATCAAATGTTGCCTTCTCAAACGTCTGCCTAACTTCAATAACTTACATGGTCACTTCAAGATATACAACTTTCTGAAACCTCTGTTTATAAAGAAATTTGAAGTTGTTGACTCGTGTCCCTGCCAGAAAGAAATGTAAGGCTAAATGCTGTAAGTAAGTTTCAAGTCTTCCGATATATTGTTCCTTTCACTGTGAGTTTTCCATTAATTTTTTAACTGCTACATACAAGGAAATCTTTCAGCCACGGACACCATCACACTCGTAAGTCATCTGATGATAGAACATGGGAAGCATAGAAAAACTCCTTACACTAGAGACTCACTTTACTACAGGTTTTACACTCCTGGTATTAAGTTTTATGTCTGGCACGTAGTTTACATATCTTAATTAAAACATTTTCTGTAATACCTTATGTAACTATCCAGATAAAAATGTAAATAACATAAAATTGTGTTGATAACAAACTTGAGTTATGTTAGTATACCAAGATAAATATTGGTTTAATTTTTTATGCCAGTATCTTTGTGGAACTAATCCAAAATTAAAAAATGTATAATTGTATACAGTGTAAGCTGTGTTTCTGTGTGGGGTTGTATTAAGTCTCATGATTACATTTAAAATGTAGGGTTACGCAAAATAAGTTATTAACTGTTAAATATCAAAGTCCAGGATCTATTGTTGTTCACTGGTGGGTGAACAAACCTGATAGAGATGAAGAGTGAGATGGGGAAAGACCTAAATAGAGGAAAGGCAAGACAAAACTTTCCAGTAAGATGTCTTTCTTTGGAGGCCTAAAGGCATTCACTTATTCTTAGAAAAGTTTAGATGTCTCCAAAATAAAAAAAAATTGATCATACGAAACATATAATAGATGATTACATTTTCATTGTAGTGTGCTGAAGGGTATTTCATTTCGTTCCTAGATTATTTTGTGGGAGTGTTTTAAGTTTCACAAAATACACGTAACTATTTCTAGTAACGTGTGTGTACTTTTAAATTAACACTCTAGATTTACGGTAACACAAAAAATAGGCGTATTCTAAATACTGAACAAATCATAACTACTTATCAATCGATAGTAAGCGTTATTATACCTACATCTTTAAAAATTAAAGTTTGGATCTTGTCCTTAATTTTTTTTAATGACATTTACACGTGAAATGCATATCTGACTAAAGTAAAGGTCTGACTGATGCAATAATAAGTTATTACTGAATATAGGCCTATATCTATCTTGTGTTATTCAACTTATTGTAAAATATTGCATGAAAAACATACCCACAAAAACTTGATTATTTAATATTATATATTTTGTGCATTTTCCCCCACAATTTTATGAATACCGTCAAAAAATTACTAATTATTCAATATAATTAATCATGACTAAAGGTAGAAATTATTTAAATACAGTAAATCATCGTTGGATTATAAGTCTCGTATGAATACTACGACGTTGAATGAAATTATAAATTTAAAATTACACTTACAAAGCAACGATACAATTTGACTGAAACAGTATCTCAGTTCTCGTACAACAGTCCTAATTACATGACACAAAACAACGCCCACTACTTTTCATCCATTAATTCCTACTCACGTAGGCCTACAAAAATTACACTAAACAAACGTTTAGCAAAACCTAAACCACTTTAGAACATCCAAAGTGATATAGGAACATACGGACAATAAGTGTTCATGAGGGATAATTATTTATAACCTAGTTGGGTTTACATTTCGTATGGTGGACGAAAAAAAATGTGACATTATACTTATATATTCTTGAAAGAAAAAACTAAATTATTTACTATAACTAACTCAAATTTTTTTATAGGTTTTATTCTTATAAAATAAGATAAAAGTTTTTAAACTATCAGTATTTACTAAATGTTTTTTCTGGTACTATGACTACCATGAATTTATCAGTATAATTTTTCAGCGCACGTGACTTAAGTCTATAGGCCTTTACATACCGGACTCCACACTGATATTAGAATGTACATAGAGGTCAATGGTGTTTGACTTTTATGCTGTTAAAAGAAAAATGCATGTGACCATCAATTTGAAATTACTCGTCAAAAAATTGCTGATTTATACAATAAAAAAAACATTATGCATTGAATATGTGACAAAATTAAAAAATATGTAATCCTAACCGAAAGTAAAAAAAAAAACACTTTAAAATACTGATATTGTACAATTAATCCGATATTAAAATCAACATCAATTTAACACTTAACTCTTTTTATTTTATGAAATATCAACAATAAACACCTTTAGACTTTAGAAATCTTTAGACTGACCAATCACAGACCAGCAGACACCATTTGCAAAGCAACAAGAAACATAATTGTAGGTTAAGTTATTAGTGGTGAGTAAAGGACTGTATATAAAATAAAAACCAAATAAAACTGCCTCCATTCCGCCTTCTGTATTTATTTATTTACTTGCTTCGATCTTCGAAATAGCATTAATGAGCCGCAAATTCGGAAAACTAGTCGGTTGCAGCGAGATGAGCGAAACAAAAAAATAGGTTAAGCCTTCACTTTCCTTTACTGAAATTTGCATTCTGGTTGGAAAAGAAATGATTAAACAAGAAACATACCAAGTCAAAAGTTGTAAATCTGGTAAAATACTCGATTTTCATAAGTCTAGATGTTGTTGGTTATCTACATTTTGTCCACAGCGGGGAATCGAACTCCTGATTTAATTGTAAGATCGTAAACTTACCATTGGCCCATCAGAAGACTCTAATATTGAAATTTAGACTTTGATTATACAGTGATTACACTAATATGTAAATTATGTCAAGGAAGTATAATCACGCCAAAATCGGGGCCTGTACTTATAAGGCGCATAACAACCTCTTACGTTTGAGCTCTTGCCCTTTAATAATATATATATATATCTTAACAATTATATTACATCAGCTTCCTTATCTATTATCGACTATAAATAATTTCTTATATATAAAAGCGGCATATTTTTAATTTTTTAAATATCATTTTCTATTTATGTAGCCCCCCAGTGGCATGTCTGCGGATTTACAATGCTAGAAACTAGGTTTCGATACCCGTGGTGGGCAGAACACAGATAGCCCATTGTGTAGCTTTGTGCTTAACTTCAAAACAACAGCAACAACTATTTATGTAATTGG
>NW_013670315.1:11015-15199 GCF_000517525.1 Limulus polyphemus
CCGAACCCGCGACCCTCAGATTGCGAGTCAAGCGCCCTAGCCACCTGGCCAGAGGTAAGTTTATGAACTGACTACGCTAAAATACTGAGTGAAGATACCCTGTGTATGAATTTGCTTTAAAAAAAATCTCCTAGACATCGGAATAAGTAAAATGTCTGTAATCTGTTTTCATATATATATCACAGAGATGTGGTTTTGTTAAATATTGAAAAATCGCACTTTATATATATACATCAGTAACGACTCCTTTTTCCATAGTAGTGGGCTGTTTTAATCATTAAATTACAAACACATTTTCCACTTTTTCTCTTCAACCAACCACTATAAAGTTATATTTAACATCTGAAACCAGAAGTTCAATATTAACATAGAGATTTATTTAGTATTTTTAATCTGTTTGAAACTTTATGTGATACAAGGGCTAAATAACTAGGCCAGAGATCCTACCTCAAGGATCAGGATAACAACTAGGCCAGAGATTCTACCTCAAGGATCAAGATAACAACTAGGCCAGAGATTCTACCTCAAGGATCAGGATAACAACTAGGCCAGAGATTCTACCTCAAGGATCAAGATAACAACTAGGCCAGAGATCCTACTTCAAGGATTAGGATAACAACTAGGCCAGAGATTCTACCTCAAGAATCAAGATAACAACTAGGCCAGATATCCTACCTCAAGGATCAAGATAACAACTAGGCCAGATATCCTACCTCAAGGATCAGGATAACAACTAGGCCAGAGGACAGGTTAGTGAAATTTGTAAGTCTTTTATGTTCAATTTAAACTATACTTAACAATCATGATCAAACTGAGGACAGGCTAGTGAAATATGTAACAGTCTATTAAATTTAAACTATACTTAACAATCATGATCAAACTGAAGACAGGCTAGTGAAATATGTAACAGCCTATTATGTTAAATTTAAACTATACTTAACAATCATGATCAAACTGAGGACAAGCTAGTGAAATTTGTAACAGTCTATTATGTTAAACTGTACTTACTTAACAATCATGATCAAACTGAAGACAAGATAGTGAAATTTGTAAGTCTATTTTGTTAAACTATACTTGCTTAACAATCATTTATTTATTAACCCTTGACCTAAACTCGGGTAGGTCAAAGTGTACATCATTACCTTTTATACAATTGCATTCAAAATTTAATGAAACAACTTTATTATCAATGCATGCCAATAAGTTTGGCATCATAACACAGATTTTAATTCACATTTTAATTTCATACTTTCTAAAGGAAATATTTAAATAAATTCTCAAGCTTCACAAGATACCTCCTCTCTCCAAATTGTCAATTTTTGATTTTTTTTTTACCCTTATACGACCTCCTAACACTCCATGGAATTAAACACTTATACTATACATATCCCTAAACTGTCAACTTGTAGCTGTAAAACTTTTTTGTTTTCTGCTTTAGGAAGATATAATAAATAAGATGAAGGCCACATGTCATGCTCTTTCTATAATATCATACTTTCATAGATCATCATGCTGTTTAATTATTTGTAATCAACAGAAAGTGAAGATTTCACTTTACTGACAGCCTGAAGTCCTTGTAATAGGCAGATTTGAACATTTTGGCTTAATTTTCTTTGTCTGTCCACTGCTGGAGCTCTGCTTTACCAGGTATAGGAATTATTTAAACTATTTTTAGCTTATTCACTTGTATCACACTTGAACAGTTCATAGTAAAACATAAGCACATTTTATCTCTATGTAGAACAGTTGACAACCCTAGTATTCAAACACCAGGTGGAAAAATTGCTGTATTGGCTATGATTTATAAATTGCCTCTCCAAAATTTAAGTTAGTGAGGTAATTATTTTGGTCTATATCAGAACATGACGTATCTATCGCTACCCTGTTAAACATGAAGGTAATTACTGAGAAGTTGGAAGGGATGTGAATTTTGTTGCAATTGTTAGATAATTGTTTTTAGATACAAATATATTCTAATAGTTAAACTATCTTGATAAATATTATAAACATTTACAAAAGTTAGTTAAGTTTAATCTATACAACCAGTAAACCAATGAGCTACAGGTGAGAGAGTTAATCTGGTACTCCAATGACTGTTTATAGAATCAAAATATAAATAAAAACCATACTTATATAGTCTTGAATTGTAAAAAACTTATACACAAAACACTAATATATCAGAAATTGGTATACAAGCCCATCTTTTTTGTTACAATTGTATTAAAATTCTATATTTCAAAGCATCACTTTTTAACCATGGGAGATTTAGAAGTTCTCGGGAGAAGCATGCCATATTGTAGGTGGAACATCTCAGAACAATGCCCTCTACGTGTTGTCACAGATGATAAAAAAATCTTGTACTTGATAATTGGAGTACTGAAATACAATTGTTGGTAGACTTGCCAAGAAAACATCAGAAAAAGTAACTATGGAAGAGAAATTATTGGCTAAGTCCCTGTAAGAAGTAAAGTAGTCTTTATATATGTAACCCAGTATTTCATCTTTAAAATACTGACGCTTGTGATTAGTATGATAAAAATATATTGTTATACCGTAATGTTGATGCAGTTTCTGTGATGTGGCAGATTATTTACACTGTTTTTTTGTTTTTTTTTTATCAAAGTCCGTTTGAAAGTTTATTTACACTTCATTAGTCTGATATTAATTCTTAAAGTTGATAGTAAATATACAAGTGACTTTATGAAAATTGTAATAATCACCATGAAATATCCCAAATGTATGAAAGTAATAGCTATTTAATTAAGACATCATCAGAGATATTCTATTCTGTTTATATAACATATGATAAATATCTAGATGTTATTTCAAGTTTTGTTCCAAACCAGTAAATATTTGTTATATTTACTATGAAGAAAAACCTTGCAGAAAGTACAGTAAATCGTATTTTATATATAAATGGTTAATGAGTGATTTATTCTCACAGGTGGCTACAGTAATTGAAGAAAATGGTGGCTATGATGGCTGATATCAAAGTTTCGTGCAACCTGTGCAGAAGGAGATAGATGAATCTTTAAAATATCTCTAAGTCTTTAAAGTAATTTTTTAACTATGGGAAAACTAAAAAAAATAAACTTTGAGGCTAACTCCACATTATGTTTATTAAATGTAAGCCGCCAAGTTCATTTATGAGATCTTCACAAGTTATTTTATATGAGGCACTATCTATTGTACAGTTTTCTACTTTTAACATTGTTAATTATTGTACATAATGTAATTTTTTTAAGTTATTCTGTTAAATGTTGCTTTTGTACTCAATTTACCTGTTGGCTGATAAATGGGGTATAAAGCTTGTATTTAATGAATACATCCTGGAGTTATTCCTAACGTTTATATTGTTCTGTGATACAAATTATAAAAGAATGAATATTAGTAGTGGTTTACAATGTTTGTTTTTTTCTTGTGTTTAAATTTAATGAGTTAGTTTTATTAATGATACATCTTATAAAATTAATGAAGCATCAGTTTCAAACTTCAAATTATTTCATTAGTGATTCCTTTAATGCGAAACCAGCCATTAATAAGTAATAGTAGCAAACTACATGTGTATTAAGACAAATTTGAAGTTCAATTTTTAGTTACTCAGGGGAGCAGTGGTTAAAATGCTGGACTGTGGATCCAAGATTCCATGGTTCCTGCTCCTCACTTTGGGAATGTCTAATCTCACCATTCAATTAAGAGTTGACCACAAGGTGGCAGTGGATAGTATTGACTAGCTGCTATCCCTCTAGACTATCACTTCAAAATTAGGGGCCGTTAGGGCAAATAAATGTAAAGTAGCTTTACATAAAATTAAACAAACAACAACTAATCAGGGAGTTAATGAAAACATGTGGTCAGTGATTCAAGTCTGTATAATTGTAATGGTGGATTTTTTTATAAGTAAAACATTCGTGCAGTAAAATAAAAGACATAATTAGTGTCATAGCTGAGTAACAACTGAAAAAATTATTATTATAATAGTAATATCAAGCTTTACAACTAATATGCTGACATGATTGTTAACTAAGTATAGTTTAAATTTAACATAGTAGACTGTTACAAATTTCACTAGCCTGTCCTCAGTTTGATCATGATTGTTAAGTAAGTATAGTTTAACATAATAGACTGTTACAAATTTCACTAGCCTGTCCTCAGTTTGATCATGATTGTTAAGTACAGTTTAA
>NW_013670315.1:16028-17559 GCF_000517525.1 Limulus polyphemus
ATCATTAGGTGAAAAAGATAATCTAATATACTAAATATTATAGAAAAACAAGTTTATTCTTAAGTTTCTTCTATTCATGATTTCAAATAATTCAATTTAAAGTACCAAATCATTAGTAAATGTTGTAACTGAAGACTTACAACAACTAATTTACGAAGACAGGATGTTTTCATCAGATAATTTGAAGAACCTGCCAACGAAAGAACTACTCTACAACAATATATATATATAAACTGAAATAAGTTACATACCATAATGACACTAAATAGCAAACGATATATTCTTAATAACTTAACTCATTACATAAAACAACATTAGGACAATCTAAAATTAATTAAAGGATACACGTTAGGGAAGAAACAGCTTCAATAGAAATGATTGGATAAAGCCATTTAACTGTTGGAAACTGTTTTTTTTTATTGTAGCAATACAAAAAATTATAATTAAAAAAATGGAAGTGCAGTACGATGCCGGAGAGAACATTATAACAATGAGTACAAAAACAGAAACGAATAGAAAAAAGATACTATATTAAGGGCAATAAAAAAAATCCAGCATTAGGTAAGAAAGATAATGTAATGTAAAAATATTAAATAAGAAAATAGCACTTATGAAGTTTTCTTTATTGGTAATGAAAAAAAAGTTAATATACAGCACAAAATCATTAGTAAAGGTGTACAACAACTTATTTAGATATGCAGTTGTAAACAGAATATTTATCGGTAGAATAATAATACAACTTACAGTAAATTAAAAATAAAACTGAAAGTAGGTGACTCAAAATAGAAGAGAGAATGTTATGTTGTCAGTTAAAGCAAGATCAAAGCGTCGTGTATCAATAGAAAAGTCACTAGGACTTTCTCCCTTTTCCTACGCGTGACGGAAAAGCCAGACTGACGTTCCAACTGAACACTGAATGTGTAGGCTGAAAGACCTGAGTCACGTGAGCTAAAAAAATTATAATAAGATACTATAGGTAGTTGTAAAGATAATGACAAATTCTTTTAAAAAATCGTAATTATAGATATACTTTTACGATTTTTATAAGAATATTTGTCAATAAAAAATTATAAATTAAAAGAATTAAAAATCATTTTTGGTTTTATCAATATCTTTAACGAACATTGTAACTTCTTTTCTTTTTACCATAAACATTTACTGTGTAATTTTTTATAAAGATTGTCTTAACGCCAATGTAAATTGCAGTAAATAATTTTTATTTAATTAAAATTTTTGAAGACCTGTTTTGAATGGGTCGTTAGATGGTAAAAAATAGTGAGAAAGCAGACATAAGATTGGTGTGTTGTTACTTTAGAATTTCTTTGACGTGTATATAACAATCAGATATGTTGAGTATTTACTACGAGTGGGTAATGTCCACCCAAAATGGCAGATCGTTCAAATGTCTATTTATTTCCTTATAATGAAAAACATTGACAATTATTACAAACAGTAATTTCTCCTTACAAACAAATATATTTAAACTGAAAAATATAGTTTATAATATTGTAGTGTTTTCTTAAGAACATAG
>NW_013670315.1:18510-20241 GCF_000517525.1 Limulus polyphemus
AATTAGGTGAAAAGGATAATCTAATATACTAAATGTTAAAGAAAAACAAGTTTATTTTTAAGTTTCTCCTATTCATAATTTTAAAGAATTCATGTAAAAAAATCATTAGTAAATGTTTTAACTGAAGGCTAACAACAACTAATTTATGAATAAAATATTTACCTTGCACAATAATAATACAATTTACATTAAAATAAAAATGAAATTAGGTTAAATAGAAGAGAAAGTCGTGTTGTCAGTTAAAGCAAGATAAGATCGTCGTGTATCAATCGTAACGGCTTTTCCCCTTTTTCAACGCATAACGGAAAAGCCCGAGCGATCTTCCGACTGAACACTATATGTGTAGGCCGAAAGAGCAGAGTCACGTGAGCTGAAAAATTATAATAAGATACTATAGGTAGTTGTGAAGATAATGCAAATTCTTTAAAAAAAATCGCAATTACAAATATACTTTTATTATTTTCATAAAAATGTTTATCAATAAAAAAGTATAAATTAAAAGAATTAAACATCTTTTCAGATTTTATCAATACCTTTAATGCACATTGTAACTTCTTTTCTTTTCACCATAAACATTTACATTATAATTTTTTATAAAGACTGCCTCAGCGCAAAAATACGTTGCACTTAATAATTTTTATTTAATTAAAATTTTTGTAGACCTATTTCAAATAGGTCGTTAAAAGATGAAAAATAGTGAGAAAACAGATATGTTATAATTATTATACTAGAATTTTATTGACATTTATAATATGATCAGATATGTTAAGTATTTACTACGAGTGGGTAACGATACCTGAAATGGCAGATCGTTCAAATGTCCATTTATCTGCTTGTAATAAAGATAAAACATTGACGATTATTACAAACAGCAATTTCTACTTACAAACAAATATATTTAAACTGAAAAATTAATTTATAACATTGTTGTGTTTTCTTAAAAACATGGGGTATAGCATTATGATTAAACTAATTTATACTTTGTGTAATGTTGTACATGTTTAATATATATTGTATTTCATTGCTGACTGAAATCTTGGATGCGATCCTTTGTAAGATCCTACAGTCTCACATCAGGAACTTGTACAAGATGTAGCTCAGGATTCAGTAAATATTACAAGCTGCACACAACTCAATAGATCCTACACAGGTTTCAATTAATCCTGTAGGATCCTGTGAAAGATACATCTTAAGCCTAATAAAATAATGCTGGAATACTGCTAGAAAGAGGACACATATTTTGTATAAAATAAATAATTTCTTCCAATTAACATGGGCCGAAACTACTACAAATAATTGTCTGGTTAATGTGTTAGCTTAAAAACATACAAGTGATTATCTGGACGTTGGTTATAGAATTACATCTTTTAAAAAAAGTAAATTATAAAATAGATACTATTAGGGTGCCAAACTCTGAAAGAGCTGGAATCTTATTGTTAATATTAGGAGTTGTTTTTAAAAACTAATTTGGCTAACGACTTCCAAGGGCCTATCAAAATACAATTGTTGAGAAATTTTTATATAAGCTATATTTATAATGTTGTAATTTGTTTGAATTAGATGTTAGCTAGATGGTGTATGACGTTAAAATCAAGAAAGTTTTATAAATATCTAGAACAAGTGTAGATTATAAGTAAGACGTTCAGTGAAGCTTCATTTGGAATAGATAGACAGAATATGTAATGAAATATTATAATAATGAGTACAAAAAAGAGAAATGAATAGAAAAAA
>NW_013670315.1:21021-41601 GCF_000517525.1 Limulus polyphemus
CATGATTGTTGAGTAAGTATAGTATAATTTTGGATCCTTGGTTTTCATACAATATGATGAAATGAAGTTGATGTTTGTAACGGTGGTGTTAGTGTATTATAGGGGATAATAAATAGGACAGGAACACTGTTTATACAACTTGTTTTATTTGAATTATCATCTTTAATATACATGCATCAAACTTTGTTATTCTCTTTGTTGGTGAGCTGGATTGGAATCGAAAAGGTCCAAGGCTAGAGCTACGATATAATCCTGAATATACTCTGTATTTTAACATGTTAAAGAATTACAACCGTGATAGTTAATCTCACCAACCAGTTAGAAAAGCTGAGTATGACTGGAGCCCTTGCACTGGTCAGCACTTCTAAACTAGCAATGGTTGTTTTGGAACCCAGGGATGGGATTAGTGGCCTAGTTGTTTGGCAGTTGTATGTCGTACAGTTAAAATTACTGGATACATACATTAGTATCAATTAAGCTTCTGGTTTTAGATGTCACATATAATTTGATTCTATAGTGTACAGTGTAGTTGATTTTAGAGAATAATCAAACACGTAGTTTGAAATTAATGGTTAAAACAATCTTTATATTTTTAACGGACGTAGAAAAAGGAATTGTAAGTGATGTTCAGACATTAGGTATCACAGATCTTATGCTGTCAAGCGTAATATGTTGCCGAGTGTTTCTCAAGCAGTGGAGATGATTCTTTGAGTTGATGAGGTTGTTAAAGTGGAACCAGAAAGACAAAAACTTTCAAACACATTATTAAAAACGATTGTGGAACTTATAATGATAACATATATATTAAATTTATATGCAATTGTGCTGCCTAACAACAAGAACTGGGTGAATATGATTGTATTGCCTGGATTACTACTTTGTGTAATGTTGTACATGTTTAATACATATTGTATTTCTTTGCTGACTGAAATCCTGGACAGAATCCCTTATAAGATCTAAAATACTCGCACCAGGATCTTGTACAAGACGTTGCTCAGGATTCAGTAAATATTACAAGCTGCACACAAGTCAATACATCCTACAGGATACACATCCTTATGATCCTACACAGGATTAAATTAATCCTATAAAAGATACATCTTAAGCCTAATAAAATAAAGCTGGAATACTGCTAGAAAGAGGACACATATTTTGTATAAAATAAATAATTTCTTCCAATTAACATGGGCCGAAACTACTACAAATAATTGTCTGGTTAATGTGTTAACTTAAAAACATACAAGTGAATATCTGGACGTTGGTTATAGAATTACGCCTGACAAAAAAAAAAAAGTAAATTATAAAATAGATACTATTAGGGTGCCAAACTCCGAAGGAGCTGGAATCTTATTGTTAATATTAGGATATTTTTTATTATAAATTCATTTGACTAACG
Organism: Limulus polyphemus; assembly: GCF_000517525.1. Lineage (NCBI taxonomy): Eukaryota > Metazoa > Arthropoda > Merostomata > Xiphosura > Limulidae > Limulus > Limulus polyphemus. Next base: position 22,418 of record NW_013670315.1, read on the forward strand.
TCTTCTAAGGGCCTATCAAAATACAATTGTTGATAAATTCTTATATACTGTATTTTTCGGTGTATAAGACGCACTTTTTTACCCCAAAATTTGATGTCAAATGAATAATATATATGTATATATATATATACGATATACACAAGCCATGTGTAAACATATTTAAATAGGCATGCATAGTATAGTTCAATTGAATGTGTTATTTATAACAATAGTAGTTTTTTTCTTTTAAAAATATAACTATTTATAATGCTCCCTAAATAATAACAAAAATAAATTACACTGAAAGCAATGAAAAGTTTGTAGGTTTTGAACCAAACTAAATAACAGTAAACCTTTTTTTGATTTACGGTATTTTCTTATTTTGATGTTTTGAGCTATTTTGTGTTTAGAACAATATATACTAATTTTTAAAGTATCAAATCGAATTTTTGTTCAATAAAAATCTTTCAAATGCGACTGTAGCTTTTTTTTTCCCTAAAAACTTTGTCTTCAAAATAAGGGTGCATCTTATATTCCGAAAAATACGGTAATTTGTTTGAATTAGATGTTAGCTAGAGGGTGTATGACGTTAAAATCTAGAAAGTTTTATAAAATATTCTGTCTATCTCTTCCTAATGAAGCTTCACTGAACGTCTTACTTATAATCTACACTTGTTCTAGATAATAATGAAATATTATAATAATGAGTAAAAAAAGAGAAACGGATAGAAAAAGATAGTATATTGAGACCAATAGGAAATTCATCATTAGGTGAAAAGGATAATCTAATATACTAAATATTATAGAAAAACAAGTTTATTTTTAAGTTTCTCCTATTCATAATTTTAAAGAATTCATGTAAAAAAATCATTAGTAAATGTTTTAACTGAAGGCTAACAACAACTAACTTATAAATAAAATATTTACCTTGCATAATAATAATACAATTTACATTAAAATAAAAATGAACTGAAATTAGATTAAGTAGAAGAGAAAGTCGTGTTGTCAGTTAAAGCAAGATAAGATCGTCGTGTATCAATCGTAACGGCTTTTTCAACGCATAACGGAAAAGCCCGAGCGATCTTCCGACTATGTGTAGGCCGAAAGAGCAGAGTCACGTGAGGTGAAACATTATAATAAGATACAAAAATTTTAATTAAATAAAAATTATTAAGTGCAACTAACTTTCGCGTTGAGACAGTCTTTATAAAAAAAGTACACAGTAAATGTTTATGGTAAAAAGAAAAGAATTTACAATGTGTATTAAAGATATTGAGAAAATCAAAAAATATTTTTGATCCTTTTAATTTCATAATTTTTTATTGATAAACATTCTTATAAAAATAAATCTATAATTACGATTTTTGTAAAGAATTTTTATTATCTTCACAACTACCTATAGAAGGCTCATTTCAAATGGGTCGTTAAGCGATGAATAATAGAGAAAAAACTGACGTATTACTATTACTTTAGAATTTCATTGACGACAGTTTTAGAATCAGATGTGTTAAGTATTTACCACGAGTGGGTAACGATACCTGAAATGGCAGATCGTTCAAATGTCTATTTATCTCCTAGTAATAAAGATAAAACAATGACGATTATTACAAACAGTAATTTATCCTTACAAACAAATATATTTAAACTGAAAAAAAAATACCTCTAATATGGGTCTTTTTTGACTTCTCAAACTATCCAACAAATCATTTTTAAAATACCTCTAATATGGGTCTTTTTTGACGTATACTATCTTCAATTTCCTACCCTAATCACATTAAAAGTCAGAACAATAACAGGACTAAACTTTGGAATTATTTTTTTATAAATGAGACGGTTGCCAACAGGAAAGAGAACTTGTATTGAACACTAAGCTACTAACTAATTTAAATATAGTTTTCACTGGGATATATGGGTATGAACCACTCTTAAACATTCATTACTAATGTCTCGTCAGATCTGTTAATATGTACATGCTGCAAAATTTAAAAAGTAAATATTTGAACAAAATTAATAATCCAAAAACTGCAATTATGAATTGTTTATGCTGTAAAAACGTGGTGATGAAGGAAGAAATCTACTTCATTGTTAATTGCAAATGTAGAGTTGTGTGGCTTTTTAAAAACGTATCAATGTTAGAAAAATGAAACTAAAGGCAATTTTTTTCGTTCCTAATTATCCTACCGTCAAGTGATCCTTTATTAATTTTTGAAACATACTGGACATTATAATATTTATTCCTATAAGATCCAGTTGGGCAACAACTTAAGATAAAATTTTATGAGTCTTTAGGCCTCAGCTTGAGAATTGAGAGCCATGGATACATCAACATTTATAAAAAACTGGCTCTAATCACTCTATTTAGTGTCACAACATAATGCTTAGACATACATTGCAAGGAACAGTCCATCAGTAACGAATTTTTATTAAGTTCTCTGGAAAAAGCACTGCTGCGTTAAATATATCAAAGATGCTTTGATATAAGGAGATAAATTAACATTTGAGCGATCTACCAGTCGGTATTGTTACCCACTCCAGCCGAATACCTAACATATCTGACTTCTATATACGCGTACATAAATTTTAACCTAACAACCACACCAACGAAATTCTATGTTTATTCACTATTTTTGACATTTAACAATCTACATAGAGTAGATTTACAAAAATTGTTATTAGCCAAAATTACTGTAAACCTACTTTAAGCAGGTTACAATAATTTTATATATTCTTTGGTGCATATTATTTCTTTGCGTATGACAATTATTTATAGTAAAATACCCTATAAACGTTTATGGTAAAATGAAAAGAAGTTACAATTTTCATTAAACGTACTGAAGAAAATCAAAATACATTTTTAACTGTTTAATGTAGACTTTTTTTGTGATAAGTATTCTTATAAAGAATAATAAAAAGTATTTTGTAATTGCCATTTTCTGAAAGAATTTTTGTTACCGACAGAACTACCTAGAGTTTTTTTTATTATAATTTTGCAGCTCACGTGACTCTAGTCTGTAGCCTGTACATACAGGGTTCAGTCGGAACATCGCTCGGGCTTTTCTGTCATACCTAGAAAAGTCCTAGCGATTTTACGATTGATACTCGACGCTCTTATCTTTTTTTAAACTGATAACATAATATCATTTTGTTTTCTATTTTGAATCATCTACTTTGAGATTTATTTTTAATTTACTGTAAGTTGTATTATTATTACTTATCAAGGTAAATATTTTGTCCACAAAATTCTGCTTTTATTACAGTTCGACTCTCTTTAACACATTTTATTTGCTATTAAACATAAATCCACACAATGGACTATCTGTTCTCTGCCAACCACGGGTATCGAAACTCGGTTTTTAGAGTTATATTAAAAAAAAACACACGAAACACATGTCTCGTGCTCAGAAAAATGCATAATCTACCAGAACAGTGGAGGCAATTTGGTCACATTTACAAAGATTTCAAATTTTGTTTTATTTTCAGATTTTGTCATACTTTAGGTTAATGTATATGGCGTCTTGAGAGTTTGAAACTAAATCTACTTGGTTTGGATTTCAAAAAATAAATAAAAAAATTAATAATAAGCAGCTTTTATTAATAATTTGACTATGTCGAAAGAGCTTGAAGTATGAAACTCATGCCATGTTTGAGCCACTTACAAATTTCTTATCTCCTTCAGACATTGAAGTCAAAGGCTCGACTTGTACTGGAAGTAAATTTTAGTACAATGTTTATTCATTTTGTTAAAAAAGTTTTTTCTTATAGTTACGCTTTATTTAAGTAAGTTTAGCTGTCTACCAAAAACGATTATTTGTGACCATTGTGAATTTGATGAAGTGTTTATATTGTGTATACATATCTGATCTTTTGATGTTAGACAATCCTTTTATTCATGAAAACAATTCTTTTTGTTTAAAATCAGAAATGAAATTGAATTAAAACCACGACATCTTTAGTTTTGGAGAAAAGAGCAGTAAGTGATCAGCTGGTGCCAAAATGCTTCTTGTGGTCACTAAAACGTAGTGAGTGCAAAGCTGTCGGAAGGTGTAACAGAATACGAGAAAAGTTGATATGGCGATAAAGTTCAGAAGTGGGACTAGGAAGTTTAACACCAAAAGTAAGCCGGAGAGCATGACGCTCCAAAATCTGGAGACGAGAGTATAAGGCCAGAGAAGCGGAAATCCAAGCCATAGGTCAAGCAGGGTCTGACGAATATCTTGTATGTGTACAGCAAAGGTGGAGAAGCCATTTGATTTATGTATCTCAAATAATTAAGACATTTCCCACAATGTTGTTGGTGAACATTTTGATAAATGTACGTGTTATTTTACATCTAAAATTATGGTAATAATTATCTTGAGTTTTGTTAGTATACCAAAATACATGAAATATATTTTATTTTTGATTTATTTGTCTAATTTATACTGGTATCTTTATGGCCCTAATCCATGTCTTTCTTTGGAGGTCTTGAGGGCGGCGTCATAAGAGTTAGTGTTAACTATAACTTTGTCATGGTGAAGGGACGATAACAGTATATATTCAACATTATATTATCATTTAAACGGTCTTTCTGTTTCAGTAAAAATAGCGCTTTTCTTAAGTTTATTTGAGTATACGCTAATCATGAGGAAATGTTATCAAACGTCAGTGTGTTATAGTATAGCATAGGCCTACTGTCACTCTTAACAGTCTGAGACTTTAAGTAGTGTCACTAGTAGTAATACTGTGTAACATACTATTAATTGACTTCTAAATATTACAAAGTCAAATGTGTATTTTTAAATGAATTACATGTTAAAATATTAATACTAATATAAAAAATGAGTAAGCCTACAAGTATTAAATTATACACAACTTATCCGTATCAGCACCAACTCTCGCTTTTATTAATCTTCTGTAAGTAAAAGTCTTAGTGCGATATGTTTTATAAGAATTTTCTTCTAAACATTATATAAAGAGTTGATAATAATAACAGAATGTCAAATAACATTTTACAAATGAAAATGTTACATGCTTAGTGTTACTGTTAGTATCACGTAAAGTATTATTAATACAAATCATTTGTTCAGGTATGCGTAGAAATAGCACATTTTATAAATAATGCAGAGAAATAGGCCGTTTATATTACAAGAAATAGTACTTACGAAATATATTTGATCAAAACCAAAAATTAGCAAAAAGGGACACATAGTGAACTGACGCTGAAAGATAGGATACAATGAAATTTAGACTTGGGATGGTTTTGGCAAGTACACCGGTAATCTCTTACTCCAATAAAGATTTCAAATTTTTTTTAATTTAGTGCATGGTAAATTAACTGTGGTTTTATAAAACAACGCTGTGCTTAAAATATATTTTGTTTTACATTAACTGTTCTTAGAAAAATTAAAATAATTTTTAAATTCCAACAGTTTATCAAAAGCATCCATCACAACTAACTAGTTACAATATTTCAGCGCACGTGACTCTCGTGAGTAAGTTTATACCGCTTGAATCAATAAGGATGTAAAATCACAATTCAGCGATCTACCATTCGATATAGTTACCAACTGCAGTTAAATACTAATACACGCCTGAGTTTTATTTACGCGTAATTAAAACTTAACACTACAACCACATCAACATAAACCATCACTATTTTTATTAATTAACAATCTACTTAAAGTAGATTTACAAAAATTGTTATTAGCCAAAATTACTGTAATCCTACTTAGAGCAGGTTACAATAATTTTATATATTCTTTAGTGCATGTTATGTTTTGGATTATGACATTTATTTATAATAAAATACACAAAAATTGTTTATGGTACAATGAAAAGAAGTTACGATGTACATTAAAAATACTGAAAAAAATCTAAAAACTTTATTGACTATTTAATGTATAATTTTATTTCAATAAGCATTCTTATAAAAATAATTAAAAGTAATTTGTAATCGCTAATTTTTAGACGAATTTTCGTTATCTTTACAACTACTTAGAGTTTCGTATTATAATTTTTCAGCTTACGTGACTCTGGGTTCAGTCGGTAGTTCGGAACATCGCTCGGGCTTTTCCGTCGTAAGTAGAAAAGTCCTAGCGATTGATACACGACGCTCTTATCTTGCTTAACTTGATAACATAATATAATTTTGTCTTCTATTTTGAATCACCTACTTTGAGATTTAGTTTTAATTTACTGGAAGTTGTAAATAAAATGTTGTTCTCTGTCGTATATGGACTTATTATGGGATGTATTTTTTGCTACTTAGTGTCATTATGGTATGTAACTTACTTTAAATTTATATACATATTGTAACGGAGGTGTTCTTTCGCTGGTGGGTTCTTTTAAATTATCTGGTGAAAATATTTCAACATAGGGTCCACATAACGATAAGAAACTACTTTATTTGTGCGTGACTTTACGATATCTAAGTTTACAAAATTCTGCTTTCATTACAGTTGGACTCTCTGCGTTACACACAGTATTGTGTTTTTTTCATTAGTACATCATTTAAGGCAGTCTGGGAAATCTTTAGCTGCTTTCAGCCATTTGATTTATGTATGTCAAATAATTAAGACATTTCCCATAATGTTGTTGGTGAACATTTAGATAAATGTACGTGTTAATAATTCTCTTGAGTTTTGTTAGTATACCAAAATATATGTATAAATATTATTTAATATTTGGTTGATTTGTTTAAAATGTTTAATGTGTAAGATGTAACATAAAGTAAATTATTAATGGTTGAACATGAACTTCCGGAATTAATCGTTGTTCACTTGATACAAGGAAGAGGGTGAAAGACAAGACATAATATATCAATAACACGTCTTTCTTCGTAAGTCTAAAGTGTGGTAATATTTTACTCTTATAAAGATATGAAAATCCCCAGTATCTTAACAAATCTGAGAAAAAAAAGAACATATCAAGCATATAATGAATAATTAAATTTTTACTGGATAGAAAAAAAACAACTAAAAATTACTAATCACATTTTCATTTATCACAACTTGGTCTATATATTTAAATTTCAAGCCACCTAATTCTTAATTATTTTTACATTTGTCCAAGCAGCACGTGTATGTAGATCAACTATACAGACGAGACGACACACTTAATCAACTTCCGTATCGAACTATCGTTGTACCGCCGCAGTCCGACGACTAGTAGCGAAGATTATCTCGGAAGGTGTATTTTCATACGTCGATATAATAATAATATAAATTTTACAAACTTTACGTCTACGGAATTTCATATATTCTGAATATTTCACCATATTCCGGCGCCCATCATTTCTCAAATTTCTCCCACTTCGGTCGATGTACATTTTACCCGATTCTTGTTATTGTTCTCACTCATTACATTTTCTATCTTGTAGATCTCATCTAAAATTTGATCTCACAAAAAAAAATAAATGAGAAAACATTAGCGTAACCGAACAATCTAGTCTTATGAACGATAGAAACTATTATTTACATATATTTTATATATTTACAGAAAGATAATAAATTAAAAAAAAATTGCACCCAACTATCCCAGATTTAACCCATAACAAAATACTGGGGTTCCGCAAAGTTCTCACATTTCCGTGCCGTCGATGTTCGTCGTTTTTTCTTCTGAAATTCTGTATTTATTATATAATGAATATGTCTACGTCAAACTGTTGTTGCTGTCGTACTTTTATTCATCATCAAATTTAGTTATTTTCTTTAAAACATAGCACTATTCACCTGTGAAATACATACTATTGATTACAAAGATTTTAAATAAATATGATGGAAAAATAATGTATATAGGCCACATTTAATTAACATGAAAAATCATGCTTGTTATTATAAAAACTAGAGGGACAATCAGTATACGTTCACAACACAGCATTGATCATATTTAGTCCTCAAAAAAATACGAAAATGTGTTCACAAATACATACACTGGTGTGAAAACATAACCCTCGCTATTGTTATTAATATAACAAAATGAACGCCACTTTTAACCACTACCTCAAAACACATATAGTATACTAAAGAAAATATCTCATAAATATAACACTACTTTTAAATTCCTTTTACCTACTTATGTAGGTTCCAAAAATTGCTACATGAATTCTTTTTTGGACAACCAAATAGTGAGATGTTAATATTCGCGCTTACAGATATTTATAATAGAGGTCTTGATAGATTATCTGTGGTATTTTAAAAATGAATTGAAAATATGCTTTAACACTGGTGGTAAAAGACAATAAAAATATGTACTCAGATTAAATTAAATTTTTTTAAGATATGTATTCTTATAAAAATATGTTTTAAAAGTTACAGCATTTTGCTAAAGATTTCTTTTGCTTTTATAAGTATCACTACAATTTTACAGCGCACGTGACTGTAGTCAGCCTATACATATAAGGTACCCGCACGGATCGCTACCAAGCGAAACATCGTTCGAGTGTTTCTGACGTAAGTATTGTTTTCTCTCGGTTCAACGAAAAAGCCGAACGGTGTTCCGATTATATCTCCTATATGCTTATTGCTACTTTTGGATTATTATAACAATATGCGAGACGAATTTGATATATTTTTGACGAAACTAGTTACATAACACAATTCCTTTTCATTCGTGTCGTGTTTATTAATTTTAATTCATAACCTATATACTTTCGTAGGTTTTCAAAAATTAATGTTTTTTTGTTACAATTTGCGTATTGTAACAATAACATGAATATTTATAATTAAGTGCATGGTAAATTAACTGTGGTTTTATAAAACAAAGTCTGTTAACATGTTTTTAAAATTACGGCAGTTTATCAAAAGCTTCCATCACAAATAACTAGTTTTATATTATAATTTTTAAGCGCACATGACTGTCTTGTGTAGGCTTATATACATACCAACTCAATCAAAACGTCACTCGGGCATATAGTAACGCCGTGTATTTTGGTATGTCTACTTGGAAACGTTGGAAGGCTTAGAAAGGCGTTAGCCAAATGAATATGTTATAATAATCCGAACAATAACAATAGGATTAAAGTTCCTTGGGAGTTTGGCACTATGATAATATCTATTTTTCATATAAATTTTATGCGATTTAATTTCGTATTAACATACATATTTTCACTTTTTTTTTGTAAATGAACACACCACTAACTGGGCACTAACGTTATGCTTATTAAAGTCAATAAATTATTTATTTAAACAAAATGCATCTTTTTTTTTTTATTTAGCAGTACTCCAGCATTATTTTATTAGGCTTAAGATGTATCTTTCACAGGAGCCTACAGGGTTAATTGAATCCTGTGTAGGATCATAAGGATATGTTTCCTGTAGGATGTATTGAATTGTGTGCAGCTTGTAATAGTTACTGAATCCTGAGCAACATTTTTTACAAGTTCCTGGTGTGAGCGTATGGGATGTTAGAAAGGATCCTGTCCAAGATTTCAGTCAGCATAGAAATACATTATGTATTAAACATGTACAACATTACACAAAGTAGTAATTAGTTTAATCATAACGCTATACCCCCGTGTTCTTAAGAAAACACAATAACTGTTATAAGCTATATTTTCAGTTTTAATCTTTTTGTTTGTAGAGGGAACTGCTGTGTGTAACGATGGTCTGCTTTTCGTCTAGTTTTTATTATAAGGAAATAAATACACATTTGAGCGATCTGCCATGTCTCACCTTGGTTTATGAATCATCTAAATTTAAAAAACAACAACCACACCAACGTAAACGCAGTATTTATACGTTAATACTATTTTTCATATTTTAACAACCTACTAAAGGTAGGTTTTCAAAAATTTTAAATAAAAATTATTTAGTGTACGCTGTAGTTTCGATTATGACAATTATTTATAATAAACTATTTAGAAAATTGCTATGGTATAATGAAAAGAAGATACAATGAACATTAAAAGTATTGAAAAATCAAAAAACATTTTTCATCTTGTCAATGTATAATTTTTTTAGCAATAGGTATTCTTATAAAAATAATATTTATAATTACGATTTTTAAAAAGAATTTTCATTATCATCACAACTACGTAGAGTTTCGTATTAAAATTTTTCAGCTCACGTGATTCTAGTCTGTAGGCTTATATACATGGTTCAATTGGAATATCGCTCGGGCTTTTCTGTCATACGTAGAAAAAGAGTAAAAGTCCTAGTGACTTTTCTATTGATACACGACGCTGTGATCTTGCTTTAACTGACAACATAACATTCTCTCTTCTATTTTGAGTCACCTACTTTCAGTTTTATTTTTAATTTACTGTAAGTTGTATTATTATTATTCTGCAAGGTAAATATTTTGTTCGCAAATGCGTATCTAAATAAGCTGTTGTACGCCTTTACTAATGATTTTATGCTTTACATTAACTCTTTAAAATTATAAATAGAAGAACATTTAAGTATTGATTTTTCTTATTTATATTTCTAACCTAATACTGGATTTTTTATTGTCCTTGATATAGTATCTTTTTTGTTCTATTCGTTTCTGTACTCATTGTTATAATGTTCTCTCCGACATCGTACTGCACTTCCATTTTTTAATTATAATTTTTTGTATTGTTACAATAAAAAACAGTTTCCAACAGTTAAATGGTTTATCCAATAATTTCTATTGAAACTGTTTATACCTTAACTTTTATCCTTTACTTAATTTTAGTTTGTTCTAATGTTGTTTTGAGTAATGAGTTAAGTTATTACGATTATATCGTTTGCTACTTAGGGTCATTATGGCATGTAATTTACTTCAATTTATATACATATTGTAGTTCTTCAAATTATCTGGTGAAAACATCCCATATTTCCTTCTTTATTGTGTGTATCTTGTAGGATGTGTTGAGTTGTGTGCAGCTTGTAATATTTACTGAATCCTGAGCAACGTCTTGAACAAGTTCCTGGTGTGAGCCTATAGGATCTCATCCAAGATTTCAATCAGCAGTGAAATACATTATGTATTAAACATGTACAACATTACACAAAGTATAAATTAGTTTAATCATAATGCTATACCCCATGTTTTTAAGAAAACACAACAATGTTATAAATTAAGACTTCTCAAACTATCCAACAAATCATTTTTAAAATACCTCTAATATGGGTCTTTTTTGACTTCTCAAACTATCCAACAAATCAGTTTCAAATGGGTCGTTAAACGATGAAAAATAGTGAAAAAACTGACGTATTCTTCTAGAATTTCATTGATGACAGTATTAGAATAAGATATGTTAAGTATTTACTACGAGTGGGTAACGATACCTGAAATGGCAGATCGTTCAAATGTCTATTTATCTGCTTGTAATAAAGATAAAAAAATTGACAATTATTACAAACAGTAATTTATCCTTACAAACAAATATATTTAAACTGAAAAATATAGGTTATTACATTATTGTGTTTTCTTAAGAACATGGGGGTATAGCGTTATGATTAAACTAATTTATACTTTGTGTAATGTTTAATACATATTGTATTTCACTGCTGACTGAAATCTTGGACAAGATCCTTTCTAAGATCTAAAAGACTCGCACCAGGATCTTGTACAAGACGTTGCTCAGGATTCAGTAAATATTACAAGCTGCACACAAGTCAATACAACCTACAGGATACATATCCTTATGATCCTACACAGGATTCAATTAATCCTGTAGGCTCCTGTGAAAGATACATCTTAAGCCTAATAAAATAAAGCTGGAATACAGCTAGAAAGAGGACACATATTTTGATAAAATAAATAATTTCTTCCATGTAACATGGGCCGAAACTACTACAAATAACTGCCTGGTTAATGTGTTAACTTAAAAACATACAAGTGATTATCTGGACGTTGGTTATAGAATTACGCCTAACAAAAAAAAAAGTAAATTATTAAATAGATACTATTAGGGTGCTAAACTACGAAGAAGCTGGAATCTTATTGTTAATATTAGGATATTTTTTTATTATAAATTCATTTGGCTAACGTCTTCCAAGGGCCTATCAAAATACAATTGTTAACATACTTATATTGTTGTAATTTGTTTGAATTAGACATTAAAATCAAGAACTTTTATAAATAGCTAGAACAAATGTAGATTATAAATAAAACGTTCAATGAAGGGGCGTTATGTTAGTTAGTGAGTTGAAATATCATCAAACAGACGATAGGTTGGATTATTTCAACACGGAGAACGAACCATCAGAGTTACGTATCGCGGTTACTTTGATTTGTATCACGCTTTATTAACGTCGTATGTAACGTTGCCTGAAAGTTAAATACGTATCAATCACTCATTGACTGGTAAACTATTTGTTTTGTTATGAATTTCGCGCAAAGCTACACGAGTGCTATCTGCGCTAGCCGTCCATAACTTAGCAGTAAGCCTAGAGGAAAGGCAGCTAGTCATCACCACCCACCGCCAACTCTTGGGCTACCAAGGAATAGTAGTATTGACCGTCACATTATAACGCCCCTCACGTCTGAAAGGGCGAGCATGTTTGGTGTGACGGGGATTCGAACCCGCGACCCAGAGATTGCGAGTCGAGCGCCCCCTAACCACCAGGCCACAAAATATCTTGAGTTTGAATAATAATCTTGTTTTTGAAGGATCGTAACTTCAGAATATTTTGCCTTATATTAATCTGAAGAAGACAGACCAATGTTCTGTCGAAACGTGTAGTATGTAAACCTTTTCCTTATGCTTATGAATAGTTGTTTGCCTATCTATATTTATATTAACTCCTAATCGAACAGCGGAACACTAAGCCATGTTATCCTTCTTCAAATTAAGAGAAATATAGATATATTACCAACTATTATTCTAATTATCTTCTCTAATTCATACTTATGTTCAGAAGACATATGTAACCGTGTAACACGACTAGTGATGTTCATAAGACATATGTAACTGTGTAACACGACTAGTAATGTTCATAAGACATATGTAACTGTGTAACACGACTAGTGATGTTCAGAAGACATATGTAACCGTGTAACACGACTAGTGATGTTCAGAAGACATATGTAACCGTGTAACACGACTAGTAATGTTCATAAGACATATGTAACCGTGTAACACGACTAGTGATGTTCAGAAGACATATGTAACCGTGTAACACGACTAGTGATGTTCAGAAGACATATGTAACCGTGTAACACGACTAGTATGTTCATAAGACATATGTAACCGTGTAACGCGACTAGTAATGTTCATAAGACATATGTAACCGTGTAACGCGACTAGTAATGTTCATAAGACATATGTAACCGTGTAACGCGACTAGTAATGTTCATAAGACATATGTAACCGTGTAACACGACTAGTGATGTTCATAAGACATATGTAACCGTGTAACACGACTAGTAATGTTCATAAGACATATGTAACCGTGTAACACGACTAGTAATGTTCATAAGACACATGTAACCGTGTAACACGACTAGTAATGTTCATAAGACACATGTAACCGTGTAACACGACTAGTAATGTTCATAAGACACATGTAACCGTGTAACACGACTAGTAATGTTCATAAGACACATGTAACCGTGTAACACGACTAGTAACTAGTACGGTATTCAGATTCTCCATAGTAATAATAATAGACTATCTTTCAGTTTCAACACATCAGGCCATATCATATTTTTATATCAAATTTTTTCAAACCTTTATAGTAATAGATATACATTTCACAGATCTAAATACCGTAGGTACGTGTATTCATGATGTCAGAAAAACACGTAGGTCCAAGAAGTCTTGATATAAAATGATAAAAACCTATAACCCGAGCGCTTTCGAAAAATGGACCTTTCTTCTTCAGGGGTAAAAAGTTTACCTCTGGTTATAGGGTTTTGATTGTTTTATAGGTGCATCTACAAATTCCGAGGACACAATATGTTCCACTGAATAAGGTTATAAACAAAACACTGTCAACCAATAACTTGACAAAGCTTATAATATATCACGTGAAACAATTACCTAAAACCAATTCTTCTCGTGTTCCACTGGTTATTACCTATCACCCAGAACTAAAAAAAAAACTATCTTGGATACTGAAGAAACATTTTTATCTCCTTCAACTTAATGATCGACTAAAATCAAGTTTTACAGAAGTTATTGTCGTTTCTTTCAGAAAAAGTAAAACTTTGCATTCACACTTTGTTCAAGCTAAAGTAAACTTTAAGTCGACACCAGGTATGATATTGTTACGTCTTCGTTTGTTAATTGATTTTTCCGTAACTTCGTTCCGACGAAACTTTAACGACACAAGTCTTTACTTATAAAAACTGGTTTATTCTTTCCGAATATAACTTTACGATACACTTAATTTCAATATTCGCGCTAAAACAAACACTATAACGAACGAACGTTAACTTCAACAATACCCTGTGACTGCAGTTCAATTACTCACTATCTACACACACATTATTGTCCCGTCACGTTGTCACCCTCCTTTATATACCAGTCAACCCTATATCTAGTAAATACTAGAGCATTCGCCAAGGTACAGGATAGTTCTAGAAAATAGGTGGCGCCACACCAGTCACGTGACCTCGATGACGTAACAATATGATATAAATGACTTGTTTTTTTTATTTTCAAGTTTGGTGCTATTTGAAGTTAGATTATTTTCAATAGTGTTGGGATATTTATATGTGATTCTAAAAATATTTCTCCTTTAATTTTTTCTCAAGGAGGGTCAGATGAACATTCACTTTAGTCTATTATTTTTATTATAAAATTATGTTGATCATATACTCGAGTTTTGTTAACACATCAAATTATATATATTAATAACTTCATATGATTTTTTAGTAATTGTAAATGTTTTTATTTTATTACAAGTTACAGCTTTTACAGCAAGGGAGAATATTTTTAGACCAGGTATGGCGTTTCGATCACTGGTGCAAATTTTCTCAAGTACTTAAGTTTTAACTATAAAGAAGGTTTTAGTATTTAAAATTAAATAAGCATTCGTTGTTGGAATTGTATAATTATGTCGAACGGTGTTGTTTGACGACATTTCATTCCAGCCCGGAGGGCTGACGGGCCAACAGAGGGTTACGCCCTCTCAGTGGGCGGAGATGTAGAAGTACACAGTGAAAATAAGCAACGAGAGATAAGACCAATGTCAAACGTCATCATAATACTATTGTTTCAAAGTGTTCTTATTTCATGTAAGGGTTACATAATTTTAAGTTATATGACAATTTTAATACATAATATTTATTGTTATTGTTCGATCAATAGCTTTGTGATGAGTAATTTCAAATTTTTGGTCACATTTTTTTTTTCTGCCGCTTAAAAGTCAGTACTGCCCTATACACGTATAGAGAACAATTCGTGACCTTGTTTGTATAGGCTTATAAACTATAGTCACGTGCGCTGGAAAATAGAACTTATAAACTCAAGTTAGTTGACAGAGGAACTACATGATAAACGGCAGTCATTTTAAAACATTTTGTATACTTTTATAATAATACAGATTATTAAAAGAGATTCGTTAATTAAACTTCATATTTTTTTTTAAATTTGACATCAATGTTTATTTGTGGTATTACTTACTCTTATTACACCATAACTAATGTTTTACGCTTGTGATTATAAATTATTTCTGATAGTCTACTACCGGAGCCCGAATATTCTTATTTCACTTTGGATGTTCTAAAGTGATTTAGAATAACTAATTTTTGTAAACCTACAGATGTAGGAATAAATGTTAAAAGCAGGATTTTAGTTACACAGGTTGTTCCAGAAGTGTAGACCTAGAAGGAAACATAATAACTCATTCTTAGTTTATTTATATTTCAAATTGTGTGCTATGAACAGCGAAAAACATATCAATTTATGGTACAATGTGCTATCAGGATATTTCCTGAAATATGTACAACTGACATCAGGAATGTGTTTATTTAACTTTAAGAATATAAATTATATTTTCCCTATGGAGCCACACTTCTGGGAAACCCTGTATTTGTTAGAAATAGTGCGTTTATTTACGTAATTTGATGAATTTAAACTCGTATGGTGTTATGAAAAATTAATATATGGGGTTGTAACAGCTATATTAGCGAATTTGTAGGTTAGCGATAACTGACGAAGCTGTAAAAGCGAAATATTGAGCTATTGTAATAGAAGTAAATATAATAGGAATAAATTATCTTTTTTTTCAGACTTACTAAGGTACTTAAGATTTAGAAAATTTTCTAAGAGTAACAGGTCCCCCAGGTGGCATAAATATCCCTTTGTGTAACACTGCGCTTAACAACAAACAATATAAAGGTAATCAGATGCTTTTAGTTTTAGGCCTCAAAAAATGAATTAGTTGCAAATTTTGTCTTGCCTCTCACCTACAGAACTTAGGCTTTTCCTCCTCCCCATTTAACCTTATATCATTTTTGTCTTTCACCAGTGTAGAACCACGAATCCTTGAATTTTATATTCAACCATTAATTTTTTATTTTATTTAGCGATACATTTTAAAGGTCACCATGAGACTTAACACAACCCCACAAAGAAACACAGTTTGCATCTTACACAATTATACGTCATTAAACGTTGGATTAGTTCCATAAAGACAGTAGCATAAACAGACAAAACATAAAAATAGAAGAATATGTTAACATAATAATAAAACTCAAGTTTGTTGTTAACATAATTTTAAACAAAAATAACATCTAAATATCCACATAAGGCATTGTGGGAAATGTATTAACATAAAACTTAAGGACAACAAGGGACTTATTGGTCTGTTTAGGCTGTCCTGTCCCCTGAACGAAACTTTAAAATAAAAATACTCAAAACCAGCCATTATTAGTCAAATATTTATCAAGCCTTTTCTTAAATTCCTACCACATATGAGGGAACCCATTCCCAAGGTTAAGTACCCTGTTTAAAACATCAATCAGATCCCTTCTAGCTGTTATTTTTTTTAAGGAGATGTTTGGATGTATTAACCCTTTCATGTCAAGAAATGAGTTAAAAAGCCAGGATTTTTATTTTAACTTTTTGATAGTCTATACCTACATGTTAATGACACAAAATTTCATTTGTTATTTATTATATTTATGCACAAAATTTACTCGATAAATAAATGTTACATATCTGGATTTATACATGATATAATTATTTCAATGAAATTATAGTAAATGATAGGAATACTTTTCTCTAGCGTTTATGATAAATAATTCAGAATAAATTCATTAGACATTAGCACAAACAGCATTTTCAATACCACCTAGTGAGCACTGATTATAACAGATGAATAAATGTGGGCAAATAATAAGAAATACGGCAAGATAGGGTTTGAATGAATTAATTCTGGCAAGTATGTTTTGAAATGTGGAGAGTGGCAAAGTTATTTTGGGTAAATTATGGAAGGGGGGTTAAGTGACTGATAAACTAGAACACCCAAATGTTTCATTCCATATAACACTGTTAAGGTTCTTACCATCAAAATTATATTTGTAATCCAAATTATGATAACCAACATGCATTTATTGTAATTAAACATTGTATGCAGTTTGTTCATTAATTAATTATTTTTATAAAGCAGTAGCATCCTCCTCACAGCCAGCAACACCTTAGTGTCGTCAGTGGATCCAAGTAATTTAATGAAATGAACAATCTGTGTGGCTGACTTAAAAGTTAAAGCCAGGAATGTAAACCTATGTCAAAGTGATTCACTAGCGTAGGGAGTTTTCCGTGTATGTGATGCTTTATCAACGTAATGGTCAACGGCTGAAACGGTACACGTAACTTTGGAAAGCATCTCTAGATTTTCCGTGATGTTTTATGCGATAATAAAAGTAACAGAACACAATATTGTGTGTATAATTTAAAAAATGAAACTTGAAATTATAAAAAAACTTGTTTCGACAACCAACACTGGCAGGAACACCAGTCAACAATGCTGACGTAAACCTGGAACTTTGAATTCCTTTAAAAACACAGGTTTCAAAAATCTGTTTATTCCGAAGTTTCCACGTATAAGCTGTCGAAATTAAGCACACTTTTGGAACTTTTGATGATTCTATATTTAATTTCTTTTTTTTTTTTCTTCTTCTTCTTCAGAAATTCTAGTAGCATGAATTATCCAGTTTCACTTACATTATGTTTCTAACAGAACTGAAGTGCTGTATTCTCTATCTTCAGATGTGATGCCGTTTAAAGTTGTGTTATTTTTAATTCGTATTTTTATGTGACTAAAGTTATTACAACTTAATATTTTCTTTAGGGGACGTACGTGAAAATTCACGTAACTGTGTTATTTACTTATAAATAAAATTGAGTTTTGTTAAATATCAAATTATATATATATATTAACACCTTATTATATTTTCTATTTAACTTGAATAATTATTTGTTCAGTATATAATTATTTAATTTTGTCAGTTCCCAGTTTTAACTCTATTCAAATTTAATAGGAAGTAAATATTCCAAGATAGCATAACAAACAGACTTTTTGGTCCTTCATCGCTATCCCTGTAACAAGTTAGCATAACAAACATACTTTTTGGTCCTTCATCACTATCCCTGTAAACCCAAACATCCCTGAGAAAAAAAGGAAAAATTAAAATCCACTTTCCTCATTCCAGACAAAATCTATTTTTAAAATACCTCTAATATGGGTCTTTTTTTAAGGTCTTCAAAAATTTTAATTAAATAAAAATTATTAAGTGCAACTAACTTTCGCGTTGAGACAGTCTTTATAAAAAAAGTACACAGTAAATGTTTATGGTAAAAAGAAAAGAATTTACAATGTGTATTAAAGATATTGAGAAAATCAAAAAAGATTTTTGATTCTTTTAATTTATAATTTTTTATTGATAAACATTCTTATAAAAATAAATCTATAATTACGATTTTTGTAAAGAATTCTCATTATCTTCACAACTACCTATAGTATCTTATTATAATGTTTCACCTCACGTGACTCCGCTCTTTCGGCCTACACATAGTCGGAAGATCGCTCGGGCTTTTCCGTTATGCGTTGAAAAAGCCGTTACGATTGATACACGACGATCTTATCTTGCTTTAACTGACAACACGACTTTCTCTTCTATTTAATCTAATTTCAGTTCATTTTTATTTTAATGTAAATTGTATTATTATTATTATGCAAGGTAAATATTTTATTCATAAATTAGTTGTTGTTAGCCTTCAGTTAAAACATTTACTAATGATTTTTTTACATGAATTCTTTAAAATTATGAATAGGAGAAACTTAAAAATAAACTTGTTTTTCTTTAAC
>NW_013670315.1:42560-45750 GCF_000517525.1 Limulus polyphemus
AAGCTTTGCGACAGGTAAAGTGATCGTTATTAAAGCTTTGCGACAGGTAAAGTGATCGTTATTAAAGCTTTGCGACAGCTAAAGGGATCGTTATTAAAGCTTTGCGACAGCTAAAGGGATCGTTATTAGAGCTTTGCGACAGGTAAAGTGATCGTTATTAAAGCTTTGCGACAGCTAAAGGGATCGTTATTAGAGCTTTGTGACAGGTAAAGTGATCGTTATTAGAGCTTTGCGACAGGTAGTGATCATTATTAAAGCTTTGCGACAGGTAAAGTGATCGTTATTAAAGCTTTGCGACAGGTAAAGTGATCGTTATTAAAGCTTTGCGACAGGAGTGAGATAAGAAGGAAAGGCAGCATGTCAACACTAACTTGTAGGCTACTCTAATCTAACAGTGAGATAAGAACGAAAGGCAGTATGTCAACACTGTCAACTTGTAGGCTACTCTAATCAAATAGTGAGATACGAACAACATTAATGATACAATGAGAAAACCAACTCATCACATCTAAACACAAGAAAAAAAAAACACTGTAAATCACCACTAATATTTTTTTATAATTAGTACCACAGAATAATATAAACGTTAGGAATAACTCCAGGATGTATTCATTAAACACAAGCTTTATAACCAATTTATCAATTTGTAAGCTGAGAGGTAAATTGAATATGAAAGTTACATTTAACAGAATAACTTAAAACATTTAACAATGTGCGATAAAAAAAGGAGAACACTGTCCAATAGATGGTGCCTTATATCTAATAACAATAACTGACCAAGACCTCATAAGTTACCCTGATAGCTTTCACTCAATAACCACAATGTGGAGTTAGCCTCAAAGTTTGAGTTTTTTTTACAAAAATAAAATAATTACTATAAAAACTGAGAACCTTTGAGATATGCTGAACATTCATCAACATTAAATCATCTTACCAATTCCGTACGTATTCTTTCCTTCAGCGTGGGCTGCACGAAGCTCAGATATCAGCTGTGCACTATCGTAACCAGCATTATCGGCAATTATTGTAGCCATCTGTGGGGGTAAATCACACACATTTAACATTAAACTTTTATATACAAGATCCTTTTTATTGTATTTTCTGTAAACGTTTTGCTTCATTACAAATAAAATATATATTTACTGGTTCATAACAAAACTTGAAATAACATATACACATCTTCAAATATTGTATTAACAGAATAAAATATCTTTGATATCTTAATTGGAAAGCTATTATTTTTATACACGTGATATTTCATGGTGAATATTACGATTTTAATAGTTGTTTTTATCTACTTAACAGCCAACTTTGTAAAAATACCCCACTAAGTTAAAAGTGTGACCGCAGTTCACATTTTGAGAATTAAATACGAGGTGATGAAATGAAGTGTTCCCAATAATGATCACTTTACCTGTCGCAAAGCTTTAATAACGATCCCTTTACCTGTCGCAAAGCTTTAATAACGATCACTACATATTTGATTAGAGTAGCCTACAAGTTGACATAATGTCTTTCCTTCTTATCTCACGGGCCCAGCATGGCCAGGTGGTTAGGGCGCTCGACTCACAATCTGAGGGTCGCGGGTTCAAATCCCCGTCACACCAAACATGCTCGCACTTTCAGCCGTGGGGGCATTATAATGTGACAGTCAATCCCACTTTTAGTTGGTAAAAGAGTAGCCCAAGAGTTGGCGGTGGGTGGTGATGACTAGCTGCCTTCCCTCTAGTCTTACACTGCTAAATTAGGGATGGCTAGTGCAGATAGCCCTCTTGTAGCTTTGTACGAAATTCAAAAACAATTTTTTTAAAAGATGTAATTCTATAACCAACGTCCAGATATTCACTTGTATGTTTTTAAGTTAACACATTAACCAGACAATTATTTGTAGTAGTTTCGGCCTATGTCACATGGAAGAAATTATTTATTTTATACAAAATATGTGTCCTCTTTCTAGCTGTACTCCAGCTTTATTTTATTAGGCTTAAGATGTATCTTTTATAGGATTAATTGAATCCTGTGTAGGATCATAAGGATATGTATCCTGTAGGAACTATTGAGTTGTGTGCAGCTTGTAATATTTACTGAATCCTGAGCAACGTCTTGTACAAGATCCTGGTGTGAGTGTTTTAGATCTTATAAAGGATTCTGTCCAGGATTTCAGTCAGCAAAGAAATACAATATGTATTAAACATGTACAACATTACAGAAAGTAGTAATCCAGGCAACACAATCTTGTTCACACACTACATGGCACAGCAGTGAGTGTAAGTAATTAAAACCTGTGGTGATGTTGTTCATAACCAGACAATGACCAGAAGATACTGTGACTCAGAATGACTTTATTTTATATGGTTTAAAACAGCTTCAGATGGTCAGTGAAAAGAAAAAATGATATACAAATCAAAATAAGGTAAACTCTGGTTTCAAAGCAACACATATTTAAGTTATTATAGAAAAAAACTGGAAACTTCCGTCCTTTTAAAGATTAAGCAACAGTACATATTTTAAGAATTTTCTATTACTACAAATGAGTAGTAAATTAATAGCCCACGTCTGGAGTTCTTTTGCGAGGAGCTGCTTTAATAATGTCATCAACACGAAGAATCATCTCTGCTGCTTCCGAAGCACTCAGCAACACTTGACGTTTGACAGCGTACGATTCTGTGATACCTAATTTCTCGACATCGGCTACAACTCCTTTTTCCATATCTGTCAAAAACATAGATTGTTTTAACCGTTAAGTTCAACCACTCTCTAAGACCAACTATTCTGTACACTATGAAATTAAGTTATATATATAAAATATAAAACCAGAAGTTATTGATTTGTTACATGTTTGTAACTGCAATAATGTTTTAAAAACACCCAACATTACAATGTTGCACTTATTCAGACTTGGAATCAGTATCTCATGCTTTTCAAACCACAACAAGATGTCAGAAAGTTGATGTTTTTGAACGATTTTACACAAAGATACTTGAGGAAAGGCAGCATGTCAACACTGTCAACTTGTAGGCTACTCTAATTGAATAGTGAGATAAGAAGGTAAATTATAAAATAGATACTATTAGGGTGCTAAACTCCGAAGAAGCTGGAATCTTATTGTTAATATTAGGAGGGTTTTTTTTAATTATAAATTCATTTGGCTAACGACATCCAAGAGGCCTATCAAAATACAATTGTTGAT
>NW_013670315.1:46686-48798 GCF_000517525.1 Limulus polyphemus
CGATCACTTTACCTGTCGCAAAGCTTTAATAACGATCACTTTACCTGTCGCAAAGCTTTAATAATGACCACTTTACCTGCCGCAAAGCTTTAGCAAATGATTCCATTGCCATTGCTTCTTTTCCTGGAGTTCTCTCGGCAAGTCTACCAACAGCAGTAGCCATAAGCATCTCGGCACTCCCCCCACCAAACACAATACGGGTTTCTTTTACGGTCTGTGATAACACACAGAGAGCATCGTGCAGTGATCGTTCAGCTTCGTCTAAGATCTGCTGTGTAGACCCACGTAGAACAATGGTACATGCTTCTCCAAGTGGTACTCCGGAGAACTTGAGAAGTTTATCTTCTCCAATCATGACTTCTTCAATCAGGTTACAAAAGCCCAGCTTAACTTTTTCCGGACATCCAAAAGTAGACACTATCTCTCCACCTTCATAAAAAAAAAAAGATAGTCAAGTGAACCTGAGATACTGTCCAGAAACTCAACACAAAGCTCCTGTCCATATAATGATGCTGACGTATTTCAGACTAATCTATTTTACTGTTAATGCCAGCATTAATTTTCTATACACATTTCCACTTAAACATAGATGTTAAAAACACATAGATTATCTGGTAAATAAATAACGAATATGAACTTTTTATCATTTTAAAACTATCTCAAAAACCTGCAATAGTAAAGTGAGGTTTCTAGAGAAAAAAATAATTATAACAACATATGTGGGCTTGTATTTCTAATATAGTCTTTTGTATAAAACTAAGAAGTAGAATTAAGACCATATATGTGAATTAAAGTTGGGGTTGGTATACGCACTTCTGGTAATGTTTTGAAAATTTAATTTAAAATTACACAACTTCGGTATTTATTTACAATTGAATTGTTGATTCTATAGGCAGTCCTTTGAGTACTGGATTAATTCTCTAATCTGTAAATCATTGGTTTACTAGTTGTATACTGTAAACCTAACTAACTAAAACACTTCACTATTATAACTATAAACAATTATAACAAAATTAACGTCCTTCCCAACATCTCAATAACTATCTTCTTTAAGTATCCTAGGAACTGGGTAGTGATAGATACGTCATGTTTTGTTGCAAACCAAAAGGACCAGTTCATTAACCTGGCTCTCAAAACTTGAATTTTGGAGAGAATATTAATAGATCAGAGTCAATATGGAAAGTTCTCCACCTGGAATGTGAAAACGTAAAATAAACAAATCATAGAATAAACTGTTGTACAGTTTGTCAGGAACAAACAGAGGGTAGTTCAGGTCAGGTCAAAAGTGGAAGTAAGGACTAAGATGTTGGTGTATATATACCAATACTACAAAGTTTCTATTTTGAATATCAAAGAAGCAAAACCTACAGAAAACAAGCACAAGGTTTAGAAGAAAAATACCTGTTACTAAAGCAAGTCGCTCAATGCCGTCGAAATCTGCGTGCTCAATAGCCATGACACCAACATCAGCAAACAGTTGCTCGGGGTAGTTATAGATCAGTTGACGATTAATAAAGACATTGATGTTGTGCTTCAAAATCATTTCTACCTGGAGAGGAAATTAAACACAAGATCATGGGTATAACAGGTTCTTTTTTACAAGATCATGGGTATAACAGGTTCTTTTTACAAGATCATGGGTATAACAGGTTCTTTTTACAAGATCATGAGTATAACAGGTTCTTTTTACAAGATCATGAGTATAACAGGTTCTTTCTACAAGATCATGAGTATAACAGGTTCTTTCTACAAGATCATGAGTATAACAGGTTCTTTCTACAAGATCATGGGTATAACAGGTTCTTCTTACAAGATCATGAGTATAACAGGTTCTTCTTACAAGATCATGAGTATAACAGGTTCTTTTTACAAGATCATGGGTATAACAGGTTCTTTTTTTTACAAGATCATGAGTATAACAGGTTCTTTTTTACAAGATCATGAGTACAACAGGTTCTTTTTACAAGATCATGAGTATAACAGGTTCTTTCTACAAGATCATGGGTATAACAGGTTCCTTTTACAAGATCATGGGTATAACAGGTTCCTTTTACAAGATAATGGGTATAACAGGTTCCTTTTACAAGATCATGGGTATAACAGGTTCTTTTT
>NW_013670315.1:49608-52737 GCF_000517525.1 Limulus polyphemus
ATATATTTTGTCTGTTATTTTCAGTAATGAATCTCTGTATGGATTTGGTCAATTTGACCGATCTTGTAACCACATTAAAATATTAGAAAATATATTATATTTTAATTATAGTCTACAGTTCGATACCAAACTTATTGACATAAATTCATGAAATAGTAGTTCAATAAAATTTTGAATGGAAGTCAACAAACGAGATGACATGGCCTTTCACCTGCGACCTGTTTGGAAAGGGTTAAGTAAAATATTATTACACACAAAAGATTTGTAAGCTAATACATCTTAAACCACATGTTCCAAAAGGAAGGTAATGGATAAAAAAAAACAGACTTGAAACGAACCATATATTTTGTTGTATCATTTAAAGTTTCCTGTACTTAACTCAGGAATTATCAGTAATTCTAATATTTTTTTTTTATATTCATTTTGCCCTTTTTAATATTAGTAGCAAACAAAACTGACAAGCTGTTCTAGTACATTGTTTTATCAGGTGTGAAAATCTGGGTCCATAAATCGTATAGTTAAAACAGTATCATCATTATAGTCTGTAAGGCCTAACCACAAGGTTGAAAACAAATACACTGTAAAGGAGGTAAGGTTTTGTTTTAGTAGTTCCACATACTTATATCTTACAATCTTCCTTGATTCTACCCCCCACCCCCCATTATAGTATACGACTTCTGCTACTACAGTTATACAATATACTAATACATTAAAATAATTTTTATGACTTGAGATTAAACACTTCAATTAATGACACCCCCGAAGAGTGGTATTTAACATGTTTAACCCTAATTTTAGACAAGTGACTTTGGGAGTCATTAGCCAGACAAAGTTGATCAGAATTGGATCCCATTTCCCACATTGAATATCTCTTATGTAATTTAAATAGTAAAACAAAGAAATCCAATTTACAAAAAAATAACCTAGCACAAGATATGGGAAAATGAAATCCCAACCAGTGGATCAGGTATTCTACACATTGAGTAAATGACTATTCCTACCCTGATCAGGTATTCTACACATTGAGTAAATGACTATTCCTACCCTGATCAGGTATTCTACACATTGAGTAAATGACTATTCCTACTCTGATCAGTGGATCAGGGATTCTACACATTGAGTAAACGACTATTCCTACCCTGATAATACACCTTACATGCTTCTCGGTGGAATTTATAAATATATGTAGGTGGTTAGGTTATGTACAAAACCGTGAACTATTAACGACTTTAAGCATAAATCAAGTTACTTTGAAAGTTCTCCATAACATTCTTCATTCAACACAGTTTTTGATTCCTTATTTTGTCTTACCTTGTCCTTCATTTTTTCCTTCTCTGCAAGTTCTAATTCTGCAACTTTCGCAACTGATTCAACCCGCACTCGTGATCCAAAGACTTTGATTTTGTCAGTGTCCATGGGAGTATTCGCAATTAGGATACGAGCCTTCTCAATCCGCTTGGGCTGATTCACACCCACCTTTTTGTCCAACAAAAATCCTTACAAGAAAAAAAAAAAAGATACAAGCTTATATAATCTGTGTATGAATTTTGAATTTAAAATGTATTGTTTCAATTTATGTATGCGGGGGTGTTGAATTAAATCTGCGTTTGGCAGTACCGTCAGTGAGCCAAATTTATCTTTTTGCAAAATTAATAAAAAATACACAAATCCTTTAACCCAAAATTGTATGGACCTCATCAACTTCATAAACACAATTTTTTGAACTATTTACACATCAAGTTGTTTGTGGACCAGTGACTGTTAGATACAGGGTTCATAGTTACACAGAGATATCATCAATATTACAGTTAATCTCACTAATTACTTCCGGGGTGCCCTCTATATTTTACCAACTAAATTAATTATTTTAACCAACTTGTGTTGATGAGTTCTTTATCTCTTTCTGTACGATTGGGACAAAGTATGCATGTCATGACCACTTACAGTTTCATTCAAAACTTAAACATCCTTATTACGAATGTAAACTTGACATTAAAACTAAGTTCACAACTCCTATATAACACATTCAGTTCTCAATCTTCACTCCTCTGTGTCACAAGGTGTATCTATACTGGAATTCTTCCTTATAGACACACCTTCTCTAACTTGGCTTTCCGACCACCAGTTGATTAAAAACAAAAATTACAAGACCAATCTTTACGATTTGCCCAGATATCAATATATTTGTCAAATGCACCAGAGAAGCTCTCCCCCTCCTTGTCTATACTCTTTGCTAATGACCCTTACAAAGTTGACGAGTATTTTTCAGCCAATAAGAAAGAACATTTTATCTTCTGTCGAAACCGTAGAGGCATCAACCACTAGCTAGTATAAGTATTTCGTTTGATCATAGTTCTTTGCTATATAGTGCTTAAAGACTTTTTTTAAACCTATCTATAGCTTACGTAGAAAGCCAAATAAATTATAGTAGCTTTAGGACATTCTAGTACCTGATGTATTTCAAATGAATTTTTAGTTGAACAACTAAGTCAGTGGAACAAAGTGAGGCCAAATACAGTTAAGTTTGAATCTTGCAAAGATCACACATTTTGCTTGTGGTTTTTAAGAGGGATGGTTAATGGGCTCTTGACAGAGGATAGTGGTCAAAAGTATAGCCAATAACACCATAATATTAAAATCTCATAAAATTTTGCATTTGAAGAAGAAATGAAAGTGTTGTTCATTTTGTTTTATATTTTTAGTTCACTGAACATTGATGATTTTGATACAGCTACGGGAGTGAAAATGACAAATGAAATATGGAAAACCATAAGAGAAAAATCTTTCGCTCAGTAAAGGATGTGTAAATTGAAATATGAATCTTCAGTAGGAATACTTTTATTAAAAACCTGATGCCATATAAATGAAGTGTATTGAAGCATGCCCTAGGTGAGAGTGAAGTAGTCACACCTTCAAATTACTTCAAGATCTTAACAAGGGTCAGTGATGAACAAAGCCTTTATGTAAGAGAGTTTACTCATTCGTAAGCTGAAGTCAAACATTAGACAGGTTATTTCATTTTGTAAGTTGTAGCTTGTTTTATAACTCTGCCCTAACAATCAACCTACGCTAACTTCCAGACAATCGACCTACGCTAACCTCCAGACAATCGACCTACGCTAACCTCCA
>NW_013670315.1:53213-54561 GCF_000517525.1 Limulus polyphemus
CCCACGCTAACTTCCAGACAACCGACCCACGCTAACTTCCAGACAACCAACCTACGCTAACTTCCAGACAATCGACCCACGCTAACTTCCAGACAATCAACCTACACTAACTCCCAGATTACTAACCTTTGCTAACGTCCAGACAACCAACCTACGCTAACTCCCAGACCACTAGCCTTCACTACCTATCAAGCATTCTAATATTTTCTTACCTTCATCAAGGAAAGAGTCAGTCAGACTTCCTCCAAGTTTCTTCAAAACTTGGATAGCTTGTAGGTTTCCAGAGCCTTTTAGTCGTACAACTGCATCAACAGCTAACTTAGCAAAAAAGTCTTTACTTTGTGAAAGGATCTTGGAGCTGAGGGTAGTTCTTGAAATGTTTATCAAATCTTCATAAAATTTTTCTTGGTTACCACTAAAAAAATTGGTTTTAAGAAAAATTATAGTAACGATCAAAAAAATTTAATACCAAAAGAAAAAGCAATCATTCAGATGACAGAAATGATAAAATATAATTAAGAAAATTATCAAGCTTTAATAATGAAATTATGACTAAGACACTTTATGTAGAGGTACAAGTTATTTTGAAGATTAAATTAACAATGCAAGAGTCGATACTTTTTTAAATTTACGCAGTACACACAGGATTTCCTGTCAAGGTTCCTATGACAGAACATTTCATATTTAGGCTACCATTTATGTTCTGAGATCAGGTATGATATTTAAATTATTTACAAAAAATGTTAGGCTGCACAAATTTCTGACAATCTTATAATTTAAAGTAAAACACATTTAGAAAATTGCAAATGTTAGTTATAAAAAAAAAAGCATACTTTTATTCTCATAGCAAGCTAGCATTGGTTGGAAAAAACTGACAAACCGTCAGTTGTTTTACATGGAAACATATTGATAGCTTTGATCCTACAGATAGGACGAATACACAAATTTATGTATATGTTTGGGTAAAAATGCTAAAATGATTGTGGCTGGTCAAAGAATATTAAGAACGGTAAGAATAAAGATGAAACCTGGAAATCAAACAATTATAGATCAAAGAACCAGGATACAGAAAGAGCATTCAAAATTAATTCAAATCTACAACACAAGCTTTATGTAACTTACAGGTTACCCAGAACCCATACTACAACACAAGCTTCATGTAACGTACAGGTTACCAAGAACCAATACTACAACACAAGTTTTATGTAACGTATAAGTCACCAAGAACCAATACTACAAAACAAGCTTTATGTAACGTATAAGTCACCAAGAACCAATACTACAACACAAGTTTTATGTAACGTACAGGTTACCCAGAACCAATACTACAACACAAGTTTTATGTAAC
>NW_013670315.1:55153-67696 GCF_000517525.1 Limulus polyphemus
CACAAGTTTTATGTAACTTACAGTTTACCCAGAACCCATACTACAACACAAGTTTTATGTAACTTACAGTTTACCCAGAACCCATACTACAACACAAGTTTTATGTAACTTACAGGTTACCAAGAACCCAAACTACAACACAAGCTTCATGTAACGTACAGGTTACCAAGAACCAATACTACAACACAAGCTTTATGTAACTTACAGGTTACCCAGAACCCATACTACAACACAAGTTTTATGTAACTTACAGGTTACCAAGAACCAATACTACAACACAAGCTTTATGTAACGTACAGGTTACCAAGAACCAATACTACAACACAAGTTTTATGTAACGTACAGGTTACCCAGAACCAATACTACAACACAAGCTTTATGTAACGTACAGGTTACTCAGAACCCATACTACAACACAAGCTTTATGTAATGTACAGGTTACCAAGAACCCAAACTACAACACAAGTTTATGTAACGTACAGGTTACCAAGAACCCAAACTACAACACAAGTTTATGTAACGTACAGGTTACCAAGAACCCATACTACAACACAAGTTTTATGTAACTTACAGGTTACCAAGAATCAAACAGATACAATATGAAAGTGGTCCCTGCAATACCAGACATAGGGTTTAATGGGTTGGTAGAAAACTGGTGACCCATTTCCCAGATTCAGGGTTTACCGAGTTTTGAAAGGAAGTGAGATTACTCTCTACAATACAAGGCTTTCGGGTTGGAAGAACTGTTAAAGTGAGGTGATAAAGGTTTTTAATTTAACCTACAACAAAAGACAGTTATTAAATGTTACTTCACCTGTTATCCCTTGCAAAGGAGGTTAAGGCATCCCTGGCTTCAATGGCAGCCTTCCTCCATCCTGCGATAATTGTTTGAGGATGGAGTTTCATGTTGATCAATTGTTCGGCCTCTTTTAAAAGTTCCGAGGCAAAGACTGCCACCGATGTTGTCCCGTCACCAACCTCGTCATCCTGAACCTTGGAAATGTCTGCAGTTACGGTGGAAGCATTAAAAGTCATTTAATCTGTGCAAATTTTTGTTTGTAAAAAAATATTTGTTTATCTCTTAATTTTATAAAATTGAATTAATAAGACTTATAAGAATCTTCTAAAACATTACTAATATTGATAGAAGAAAAAAACCATCCTGAAATAACAGACACGTGTACTGGTTCAGTTGTTAAGTCTACTTCAAATATCATGTATCTGTAATGTTCCAGTTTTATGTACAATGCAGTGTTATGTTCATTTAATCCTTACTAACTTCAGTGTTATGTTCATTTAATCCTTACTAACTTCAGTGTTATGTTCATTTAATCCTTACTAACTTAAGTGTTATGTTCATTTAATCCTTACTAACTTAAGTGTTATGTTCATTTAATCCTTACTAACTTAAGTGTTATGTTCATTTAATCCTTACTAACTTCAGTGTTATGTTCATTTAATCCTTACTAACTTCAGTGTTATGTTCATTTAATCCTTACTAACTTCAGTGTTATGTTCATTTAATCCTTACCAACTTCAGTGTTATGTTCATTTAATCCTTACTAACTTCAGTGTTATGTTCATTTAATCCTTACTAACTTCAGTGTTATGCTCATTTAATCCTTACTAATTTCAGTGTTATGTTCATTTAATCCTTACTAACTTCAGTGTTATGCCCATTATCTGAATGTGTGATTTTGTGAATTTACAAGTGTTTTGGCACAATTTCTACCACTATTTTTTTTTAAGTTAACTATTTGATGAGACATTTCAATAAACCCATTGATGAAATTTGAACACTATGCCCAATGGCTCACTGTTGAAATGACACAGCTTGTTGGCGATATTTATTTGAACGTTTGCTGGATATATACTTAGCTTGATATTTATATTAAGACTCACACAAACAAACAATTAGCTTTAAGTTAGACTACATTTTCTTACCAATAAGTATTTTTGCAGCTGGGTTATCCACACCAACCGACCTTAGAATTGTAGCTCCATCATTTGTACATTCTACCTTTCCTTCTTGTCTTCCTTCACATAACAGAATTTTATCCTACACACAAAAAATGAACATTATCAAAGTATTTAGAGAAACGAAACAAACTTCAATGTGATTCCAAATAAAAAGGGTTAGTGAAAATTTATAATTTAAACTGGAAAAGCTAAGCAGGTCTAGAGAGCGCTGATCTGACGCGACGTTCACTTCTTAAGGGACAGAAATGTGCATCTAATTAATAAAATATATGGAATTATTTGTAATTTAATGAAAGTAACACACTCCAAAAAAAAACCAACCACTCTGTCAGAAAAGTAAAACTGTCTACATTGTGGATTATTCTTATCCTGTCAAAATTTCTGCTTGTGTTCTCTTGTCCTACCATTATCACTATTAAACGAATCTACTCATTTTTTCCAGAGATCTTGTATGTTATATACGATAACATTCCATCCCTTGTAGAACTCATTTTCAATAATCAAATGATTTTCTTAAGAAGCCCATCACTGAACACAATCCTCCAACAAACGATGCCTAACCAACGGTATGATAACCTCTTTAGACTTGTATTCAATATTTGACCTACCACTGGTAACAGCACACTGCTTGGATGGCTTATGAACACCAATATCCTTATTATTCCTATACTTTAAATTTTGATAATCCACGTGCATTACCTTGCAGATTTTATTACCAAAACACACTAAATTCCTTTGTATACCAACAGCATCCTCCTCACAGCCAGCAATACCTTAATATCATCAGCAAGTTTAAGTAATTTATTGACTATTCCTTTATTTATGTCACTGAAGTAAATCAAAAAGAGCAAATGTCCTAATACAGAGCTCTAAGGTACCCCACCTGTGACATTAATACAGTTCGAATGAACATCAATGATAGCAACCGTTGGCTTTCTTCATTCCAGCTAGTTTTAAATTTAACAAGCCAGTTTATCACCAACACCCATTTTTCTAAACAAGCCTTTTATGTGGTACATTATCAAATGCTTACCAAAAATTAAGTTACACTAAATCCACACCTGTATCCTCATCAACATAAGCAGGAGCCTCTTCAAAGAATGTTAAAAGACAAGATTTTCCCCTTACACTCCTAAATAAAAAAAACTACATGTAATCGAGTGACTTACCATTCCTTTTGGTCCTAGAGTTGATTTTACCAAGTCTCCAATAGCTATAGCACCTATGAAAGACGACATTCGTGCATGCTCTGCCTTTTCTTCTTCTGCATCTCCTTTCAATATACGAACTGGATTCAGTGACAGTGCCTAATAAAAAAAGAAACATTAGCTTTAAATGCTTTATGCCAACTAAAGCTGACAACATGAACAATCACATTATTTAAACTTTCCAATAAAACTGAGACACCACCTGTGGAAATAGACATGATTTTTGAATAATTAGGACTTTTGATCCCTTACATTCACTACACACGTTCCACAGTTATCCCATGTAATGTCTTTTTTAATTTCTAGAATGTTATTTTCCTGTTTTAAGGATAAAAATGTTCCTTCTTCATAAATATCTTGATTTAAAAGCAAAGTTGTGGGTTACACTTTAATAATTTTTTTTTTTCATAGCTCCTCTTTCTCACAAGAAGATAAAGGTTTTGTTATATAAATGGAATATGAATAAAAATAAAACTTCCAAATATATGTTGGGTTGACAAACCTGAAGCAAAAATAGTTTGTATAAAATTAGAAAAAAAAGCTTGCTAATCATGAATGAAAAGGAAAAAATTTAAAATAAATTAATCAAATTCACAACAGGTCAGCATTTACATGCAGAACTAAGAAACCTTCAAATTATAAAACTAACAGTTAAATTTTAATTCCATCATTAACAATTAATAAATTACTTATTTTATCAAAGTCTTCTGAAAACATAATGGGTGTTTGGGTGGGTTCGGGAAAGCCCACTACTTCTTGCAGAAATAAATAACTTGAGTTTACCGGGGGTTGAAACAACCTGTCACCATACTTAGCAACAAGTATGTTGTCGGAGATCTTTTGTTGGCTATCATAGTATTTATTTGCTTTTAACTGAAAAGGGAATGTTAATTGGCATGTCATGACTTTTCATTCTTGTGCTTAAAATATAGTTTCTACACGACATCATTCACTCCAAGTTTCATCACTAAATTATTGTATTAATGAACTTAATACTGAACCATAATTGATAACTTAAAGGTCACCAGTTAGGTTACAATACAACGTATCAAAACGTTACAAATCTGCATTATTTGAGTCTTCAATCTGAATTGTTCAGTTCACACCTGTATTTTGAGACTAGCGCTTATCAGTTTTGGTGGGAATTGAAAAGGAGAAATGTTTCATGTGGATGAAAATTTCAATACATCTATCATTGTATCAACAATCTGCTTACTACATAACTTAATTTTATTCATACTGCTCATAAGTAATGAAAATAAGCCATACAGAAAAAAAATGTAATTTTCATCTCCAAACAATGGAGTGACAGTAAAAATAATCTCGAAACTGAAGAATAATTACAACAATATAACAAAATTTTCAGTTTTCTTCATAACAGTGAAATTTAAGTAAAATGTCTAGTTTAAAATGGTAATGCCGGTTTCAAACTAGTGATGCTTCTTGCCTTTTCTAAAAAAAATATGTTGATGAATCGATTTTAATTTTAACGAAGTAAGTTGTTAAACTAAAAACAGGCCTCGATGAAACAATACTTTAATATTCAAATTTAGCATTAATGTTATGACTCATATATTAGTCTATAGTGTTACCAAACTCGGCGTTTTCAAGTTACTAAGTAGGCCTAATATTAATACTGAGTCATCCAAGAATTTTGAAACTCAATGTACAATGATAATTAACGATATTATATGAATAGCTTTTCGCACATAAAGATTTCCTTAAAATATGCCTAATATACATAAAATTTAATTAGAAAAATATACAATAACTTACCATTCTTGAACTTAAAAGCCTTAATTCACCCAACTTGCTAATGTACGATGAGACACTACTAACTCACAAAAGTTCCTAAGCCTACACTTTTAGTGTTCCCACACCACGCAACTTTTCTCAAAAACTGGCATGACGGCTTGGCCCTCTGTTAAAATTTTTCAAAACATATTTTTTGTATTTGTATTCTAAAATATAATTTATATCTTAGACATGCTTAAAACATCTGAATGTCTGGCTGTTTTTTTTTTTTAATTCTAGATGGTAAGAGTTAACAAAAGGGATTTTATGAGATTTTTCAGAGTCCGCCTGTTCATCCGTCTTGTTTAAGGGTTAGTTTCTGTTTGATTTATTTTCAATTTAATATATGAAAAATATACATTTTTATATAATGTCTACCTAGCATTTGAATATTCTGGACCTGAAACGTATAACACTGAAAACGTACAGCACTGAAATATATATATATATATATATAGTTTTAAGCTATATTGTCAATGCTGTAATTTAATTGTTTGCTAAAGTTTCGAACAATGATGACGTAATAATTTAGAAGCTTCGTCTAACAACTGGAGACGGTATATTATGTCTATATATAGGAGATGAAGAAGGATATATGCTAAAAGCAGGTGAGGGTAAAGTTCCAGAAAGATGGAAGTTCAAAGATACCCTTACTGTAGGAAACGTCTCTACACCTCATGATGTGTAATAGACATTGAAGACGAGTGCATATTTGAAGCTGATTTCATGCAGAGATATGGATGTAAGGGTTGGCTAGCTTTACAGTCTATGACAAGGACATTTCTGTGTGTTACATAGCAACTACTACAACAAAGGTTGAATTTCCAGTGACAACAGGGAGGGTGGTCATTGTGCCATCAAGAAGTGAAATACTCACACCATGAGTTATTAGGCATAAATCTTCAACTAGTGATTCGGACGTAATGGTACCAAACATTCTAGCATGATCTAACGGATTGATGATTGGTTTGGTTTGTTTTAAATTTTTAGCAAAGTTACACGATAGCTATCTGCGCTAGTTGTCCCTAATTTAGCAGTAAAATACTAGAGGGAAGGCAGCTAGTCATCACCACCCACCGCCAACTCTTGGGCTACTCTTTTACCAACGAATAGTGAAATTGACCATCACATTATGACGCCTCAAGGCTGAAAGGACTAGCATGTTTGGTGGGACAGGGATTCGAACCCGCTACCCTCAGATTATAAGTCAAGCGTCCTAACCACCTGGCCCTCGATGATTGGAAAACCTCGTATGGCTCCGAGGAACAAAGATGTCGTACATGACTTTATCTAGGATCAACATTCAATAAATCGAAAAGTAAATATGACGTTACAACAGATAAGACTAGATTCCATCCAGGTGACATGGTATGGCTGTACAATTCATGCCACAAGACAAGATATAAAATTAAGAAGGTGTTGGAAAGGGTCTTATGCTGTACTGAAAAGAATCAGAGGGGTGCGGGTACCACATTTTTCATAATTTTGTGCTTTTATGCTCTAAAGTGCGCCTCTTTTAACAACATATGATTTTAATAAAATATTTTATTTCCTGCCTATCCTAGCTACAGGCCAATAATTTATAATATTATTTTTAAGTTTGATTTATCATCTGGCTGCATCGATATAAATGATGTATGGTGAAATTGTATGGCGGCCATCCAGGCGACCGCACCCCTTCCCAAAATCCGTACTGGTTTAAAGGATCCACAAGGACAGACATTTCAAGTGAAAGGTCATCCACTGTGATCATCTTTGGAAGTACACCAAGGAGAAAATGGCGAACTGAGTGATTTAAGGCAACAGATAGAGAAAAGTTTGTTTCTAGAATAACCTAATGATATTTTTGATAATTCAAAGTATATTCTGAATGATATTTGGAAACAATTGTTTGTTTTCTTTCAAAGTTTGCAGTGTATACTGGAGGGATTTACACATTGGGATAAAAGTTCAGAGAAACGACCTTTACACTACAGATGTAAATATATTTGTTTTTTATTACTACCAACGTTTCGCTTTTACGTTAATTTATCTAACGTATACTTCAATATCAAACAGTTTTTATGTATTAACCCTGAAGAAGCTGTAAAAGCGAAACATTGGTAGCAATAAAAAACAAAACAAATATATATATACATCTGGAGTGTAAAGGTTGGTTATCTAAACTTTTATCACAATATTTGAAAGACAGTTTTAGCTCGTGGTCTAAATTTTAATATTTCGAATAGACTAAGGTTTGATTACAAGTACAGCTTTAATTTCTTTTAATAATTACAACTGTGAATGTAAAAGATTTCTAAATTTCAGCTCAGATGAATTAACAGTTTTGAAGAATCTAAGTATAAAGATAGTATTATTATTTATAAATCCGACAAAGGAAATAATATACTAATTTTAAACAAAGATGACTATTTCAGAAATGCTGAAGACATTTTAAATAATTCAATTAAGTTCGCGAAGCTACACTATGACCCTACCAATACAAAAGAGGCCAATTTACTAAGGTATTTATTTAAACTGAGAAAGGGCAATATTCTAAATGAAAAACAATATTTGCATATTGGGTCAACAGAAAGTCATCCACGAGTTGTTTTTTTTTTTATAGTCTTCTTGAAAATTCTGTTGTAACGTATAGTTTCAAGCAGCGGAATTTATATCCATGCTTTGCGTGGTTTTCCGGTTGAATGTTTGAAGACTATCAACTCGCGCTGAAAGACAGATTTGAATTCTCTAGTGCAGTACAACAGCCTCCCAGTGGCACAGCGGTACTTCCGCGAACTTACAACACTAGAAATCGGGTTTCGATACCCGTGATGGGCAGAGCACAGATAGCCCATTGTGTAGCTTTGTGCTTAACTTTAAACAAACAACAAAATAGCAACAGAACAAAGAAAATTTGATAGCAGTGTTCATCGCACCAGTTTGGATGTTGAGCCGATGGATATCATCAGAAGAAGCTATACTGTTAAATGATTTTATTTTCAACAGTAACTCTGATCATTCTTAAATGAGTTTTTTTTTTCAAGTTAAGGAACTTCACCACATAAAAATCTCATTTTCTCCTTAATAGAAATATTTATGATCAAATTGATGGTATCGCTCTGGCCTCTAGACTAGCGCCCTCTTTGGTCAATATTTTTCTGTGTTATCATTTAGAACAAATAATTTAAGAATCGTTTACACTATTCTATCACCACGGGTACGATATATTTACTATCTTTAGAAACCCTGATTCAAGCTGCTCAATTCAAACATAACACTATAAAATTCAGGCTCAATTCCTTGAACAGAAAACATAAAATTCTCTGTTGAACGTCAACAAGATCATAAAGTTTCATTTCTTGACATTTTGATTTATAGCATTAATGGTCACTTTCAATGTGAAGTACAATATAAAATATTTATTGGTTTGTATTCTAATTTTGCAAGTTATACAAGAAATGTTTTTAATGAAAACCTGGTTAAAATTTTCTTCACCGTGCACGTATAATATCTAACATTTATGAAGTTTTGTATACATAATTCAAGCACACCAAATAATGATTATGTAAGAATGGTCTCCTATTTATGTTATTGACAAAATACTTCGTAACAGTTTGAATAAACGATATTTTAGAAAATTATTCATATTATATTTGGAGTTCTGAAATATCGTACTGTTAATAATTTTTTTTTACTCGGCTAAATATTATTAAATGTACCTTGTAGGGTTTATCTTCAAATGTAGCTTAACAAACTTAATGACATGGAACTTTTCTCACCATATTAAGAACGTTGTAAGGCCTAAGTTAGAAAGTAAGTAAGCAAGGCCTAAGTTAGAAATTAAGTGATAATAACAATACCAGAACACAAACATCTATACATATACACCAGATCGCGTTTGTTCATGAAATATACTGGGAATTTTCACTTTAAATTACACTTACAAATAGATTGTAGCCACTAATTTGTACCATGCGTAGCCCTGTTATTAACAGATGCATTGGAGGTAGCAAAACGGGGTTTTTGAACTCCATATACATATTTAAGTCGTGATATGAGAAACTACTGGCCAGATTGGGAAAGTTTTTCTATTGGACGGGATTCCCTCGTTATCACAAAGCTTCATCAGACCGTAAAATTTTCCAGTAATACAACGGTATGCCCTTAACATTTCCCCAACTTCGCCTCCATTCCAATAGTACTTTGTCCTCTGCTACGTTTATAGCACATAGAAGAACTAAAAATCCTGCAGTTCAGACGATGATAGCGTCGCCTATTTATTTTTGTATGATGCTAATTATGGAAAATAAATAGATAGGTGGCGCTGTATTTTAAAAAAGCACTTTTGTTCTACCGTACCATTACACACACATATATATATATATCATGTAATTTATATTTCCTTTATAAATATTATGTCAAAATAAATTAGCGAAATGTTTGAGAAATAACATGAACAAATTGACTACTCATATCAAATTTGAAAAGCTTTATTGAATTTACAGTTTTTTCCACTCATATAAAAATCCATAAAGAAGGAATACAAATTGATGTTTATTTTAAAACAACAACAACACTGTCGATCATAAATCCGTCACCAAAAACTGAATATTACTGGCAATAAACTATATCACAGACGTTTCCAAGCAAAGCACATTTTACTAGATGCTCTCAAATAAAAAGCTTTAAGTTAAACAATCGTTTTCATTAGTATAACTTACTACCTATCAAACTACGTAACAACACACTCTTTTTTAAACATAAACATTGTAATTCAAATGAATTGTATTAATTTAACAAACTATTAATAGATGGCGCTATAATATATATGCAATTAATAATTATAATAAAAAATAAACCAACCTACACGTATATCTGCTATATTTTTATGAGCAAAGTTTCAAAATTTAAACAAAATTATAAGAAAATGCTACTTCCAACAACATACTAGATAAAACTGTTACGTCATATAAATGCTTTATGGAAAATAAAAAAGCACATCTTACATATTTTATACACTGAGCGTTATTTTTATTTTGAAATAGAAACTAATGAACTACAATACGTGTAGAGATCTCACTTAAATGCTAACATTTCTAAAGCAAACACAGGAAACAGTTTTAAAACATCAACAAAAACGATGAAAAATAAAACATCTCTTATTCCCAATATTATTCTACGACAAAAAAAATATCATGTTTGGACTCTACTACAAAAAACAGACAAAAAATATACGTAAAGCACAGAAGGTACTCGGATAATTCAGTTTTATTCTATCGTAAAATATTCACAACACACCTGCAAGGTTTAACTTTGTGTGATATACATATTGAAATATCTCTTTTATAAAAATACAACATATTTTCTGTATTACATAAATAACCGTATCATAACCAAAGTTCAAGAATATTATGACAAAA
This sequence comes from Limulus polyphemus, assembly GCF_000517525.1. Taxonomy (NCBI): domain Eukaryota; kingdom Metazoa; phylum Arthropoda; class Merostomata; order Xiphosura; family Limulidae; genus Limulus; species Limulus polyphemus. Next base: position 65,538 of record NW_013670315.1, read on the forward strand.
ATTGGTTGAAAGCTTATAATTTTAAAGTATTATCACTACACTTATTTTATGTCTCTACGGTTTAGTGCTGTTTTTGACATATCATAATTGTTCCTACAGCTGTAGTAGCTAAACTTATAAGTAATTATCTTGATAATTATGATAAGAATTATACGTAACGCGACATCTATAGGAAGGATTGTACTTTACATGTAATACACATATTTATTTATTTATCAACGCTTCGTTTAACTAAAACGTATATTTGTTGCTTCATTAGTAGACAATATATTTAAAAAACTGTAATCAATGCACCTTAGTTGTTAGAATAAAATCAAAGCTTAAAAAACACTTTAAAACGGATTTAAGATTACAGAAAAAATCTTTAACGGATTTGAAGTAAGCATTTGGAGTTGCCTTCAGCATGTGACGCTAGTGTCTCATGCATCAGACTAGGAGGACGTTTTGGGGGACGTAAGGAGAATGGGGAATTCTAAAAGTGGAAGTAGGAGTCTGTCTTCAGCTCGTGGTGTTAGACAAGCATCAGACTAGGAAGGCGTTTTGGAGGCGTAAGGAGAATGGCGAATTCCAAAACTGTAAGCAGGGGCTTGCTGGGAAGCAACACGAACCTATATAAAAATAAACAGAAAAAAGTTAAATGAGTTATTCAGTTTCCGATGTTTGATCAGAATACAAACTGAAGAAGTTTTCCTGATGTAAAATTTGTATTTTTTTCATATATTTTGTAAAGAACAGTTCACTCACGACCACAGGTGAAACTAAATCAAATAACGTGATTACTCAAAAACAAACACATTGTAGTGAAAAAAAAATTTTTTTTCAGAATATTCGCGAAACTTTACCTGAAACTTTATATTGATTTCGTAATAAACTGTTTTCAAAACAGTAAACCAAAATATCGTTAAATTATTTCTAATTATTAAAAAAAAAAAAAACGTTTCATGTCTAGAAGCTTCTTTAATTGGAATTTTGAAGATTTTAAAAAAATATCACGAAACAAGCTCTTTCTTTTTTACTGCTAGGCCTCGTCCGACCTTCCCTTTGGAAGTAGAAATCTAGGGTACAACATAAGGGCTATGTTTGATTACAAAATTATAACTTGCCGGATTCTGTTTGTTCAGCCAAACCTACATGAGTAGAAGGCAAACAACTTTCAAAATATGTTTAGAGAATAATAAAAAAAAAAGGGACTTTGATGTTTGATTCTGAAAGGTTTTTACCAAGTTGGAAAGGACAACTGTGACGGTGGCGTAACAACTGAAATAAAATATATTATTATCCCTTACGTCTCTCGACGGTGCATTGTTTTAAAAAATATCCTATACATTGACAAGTAAACTGTAAATGAAATAAGTTATAATGACTTGTCGGAATGACAGCCTAAATTGAAAACATTAAACCCCTATTTCATTAGGCCTAAAAAATCAAAATACTGAAAAAATGCTTCAGATAAAGCTTCAATATCTGATAAAATAAACAGTATTTTTGGTTTATAAATAAAGAATAAAGCAATAGTATCCAATAGCAGCAATCTAATGTTTATTTTATTTAAAAAGAACTAATCTCTATAACAGAATATTTGGTTTTGTATCGTAAAGAAAGAGCAAAGTCATAATATCTGAAAATCTGTCACTAACCTTCTCAGGTGAAAAAGCCCCAGGTCCAGGTGTCTAAAAAATAAAGAGTTTTCAAATCAAGAAACTTGGCTTAATTACTGCTATAATAATTATAATAGATAAAAGAACGCAAGGTATAACATTTTGTACATTATGACTTGTAGGGATCATTTAGAATAATCTATTAATATTCTGTTCTCTGTCTCAGATAACGTCTATGAATACTCTAGCTTCAGTCTGAAATAACGTTTATTAATATTCTGTTTCCTGTCTGAAATAACGTCTATTAATATTCTGTTTCCTGTCTGAACTAACGTTTATTAATATTCTGTTTCCTGTCTGAAATAACGTCTATAAATACTCTAGGCTTCAGTCTGAACTAACGTCTATTAATATTCTGTTTCCTGTCTGAAATAACGTCTATTAATATTCTGTTTCCTGTCTGAACTAACGTCTATTAATATTCTGTTTCCTGTCTGAAATAACGTTTATTAATATTCTGTTTCCTGTCTGAAATAACGTCTATGAATACTGTGATACTGG
>NW_013670315.1:68403-71819 GCF_000517525.1 Limulus polyphemus
AATGTTAAACTTTACTTACATTGTTGATTCTTTCATGGTTAAGTTTAGCACCCATGTGATACTGGTTATTAATCTCTAACACGATGTGGTTTGTAAATGTTAAACTTTACTTACATTGTTGATTCTTTCATGGTTAAGTTTAGCACCCATGTGATACTGGTTATTAATCTCTAACACGATGTGGTTTGTAAATGTTAAACTTTACTTACATTGTTGATTCTTTCATGGTTAAGTTTAGCACCCATGGAATATGATGGAGAGTGGGGATAGCTCACGTCTTCTCCATTCACATTGTAAGTGTTTGGTGCTGAAAAATTAATCAAATATAATGAAAGACAAAATGTTCGCATCCTATAAATCAATGACCATCTCTATAACACTCGGCATGGACCTTTCAACCTACGTCACATTATGTGACACGCGGGCTAAACAGCTAGCTCAGAGACCTCTATGGTTCAGGTATGGCTCTCCCTAATTTGAAACTACTGACTAGAGGGAAACCAATTAGTCAGGGGCACGCGTCGCCATAAGGGGTCGGTCCAGCTCTTAGAACAGAATTTACTGTTATTTTTATAATACTCCCACAGCTGGAAGTACAGACCGTGTTTCGTGGCATCACGGCTCAAACTTTGGTCCACCAAGCCTAGCCCCCTGATGGTAGGTTACTGAATTACAGAGTTTATTGTGCATATTGTCTGACAGTATTTTCAAGCTTAATAAGTAAAATGAATGGGTAATAATTCAGATAGCAGACGAGATTTTACAAGACAGTCACAACCTATTTTACCCGTTTCTTTAACGTAATTACCAGGGCCATCCTAACAATAAGCTTTAAATTTATAGTTTCAAAAAACAACAAATAAATAATAGCATTTCCTAAAAGTCTCTAATTATATTAACGTCACATTTCGTTTCTTCTACCCCCCCCCCCTTCCCCACTACTTAAAATACTACACGAAACACATATCTTAGTACTACTACAGTGGAATGTTAAAACAAGGTTAGGTACCAGTGGCGTAGGAAGCGGTGGGCTCCGACTTTTAAACTTGTCCCACTAAAAATGCATCAAAATTAGAGAAATTACTCTCGGGATAAAATTTAATCCACGGTCCTAAGGCGAGCCCTGGTCCGTGGCTGTAATGTGTGCACCTGTGGCGCACGTTCCCTCGGTCAAATATACTTTGTTTCCCACTTGTAATTTGTCTCATACACCTCTGATAACACAAGCGGTAAGGTATGGCTTCTTGTTAATGTTAAGGTAAGGCTTCTTGTTCATGTTAAGGTATGACTTCTTGTTAATGTTAAGGTATAACTTCTTGTTAATGTTAAGGTATGGCTTCTTGTTAATGTTAAGGTAAGGTATGACTTCTTGTTAATGTTAAGGTAAGGTATGGCTTCTTGTTAATGTTAAGGTAAGGTATGGCTTCTTGTTAATGTTTAGGTAAGGTATAACTTCTTGTTAATGTTAAGGTATGTCTTCTTGTTAATGTTAAGGTAAGGTATGGCTTCTTGTTAATGTTAAGGTAAGGTATAACTTGTTAATGTTAAGGTATGGCTTCTTGTTAATGTTCAGGTGCGGTATGACTTCTACAACTAACCTGGGTAATTGTCTTTCTTCTGATCTTTTAATTTGACTCCAAAGGAATAGCTGGGTGACCCATTTTGAAAGGTCTTAACACTTTGTTCTGGTGTATAAGCCCCTGGAGCGGGGGTTATAAATTTGTCTGGGTCCTTCATCCTTCCAGATATTGAAGGTGCCGGTACGGTTTCCTTGCCTTTTTCCGATATCCCAGCAATATCGTAAGAACCGGGGCCAGGAGTGAAATTCTTCCTCCTTGCTTCAACCCTAAAATGACGAGAAATATATAATGTTTAGCTAAGAAAAAAGGACTTGAGCTCCTTTAAAACACACAAGTCCTTTGATAACAACAGCCCGCAAGATTTGGTAGTAGCTGTTACTATAAGTGAAGGAATACTAGGATCTGGAGATATTTTAGCTTTATTTTGCCGGGAAATGTCGCATCACGTTTCTCACGTGGTTTAGTTTTGGTTTCGTTTTGGATTTGAAGATAGCACAGTATTTTCTCCTTCGTTAGATTTAATAATATTATTCCGTGTAAAGGAAAAATAATTAATAATATTCTGAATTATGAACAAAATAATTGATCATAATCTACAAATTATGCTTATTTAGGTAAGTATAAGTATCGATACGATATTTATGAGAAAAAATTAATCAGAAAAATTATTAGTCAGAAAAAAATATTTTATACTTACTTAGACCCAAACGTGTATGAAGGAGATTTCGAATAACTGGTATCTCCGCTGCCCAGGCCTAAAAATTTTTTAACAACATTAAATATCACTATAATGCGGTGAAAAAAAAAAACCGATAAGTAAAGGTCCTTTTAAAACAAGGTTAATTTCGAAATATTTTCTGCTTTGTTAATAAAAATTTTAATCCAAACCAAAATAAAATTAATCTCGATAAAACTTCTATAAACATACAAATGCCTAACAGGAAGAACTTGAACATTCCATATTTCAAGAGATTAAGTTTCCAGCACAACATATTTCTGAACCAAATAAAAAAGTGAGAAGGATAGTTCGTAAAAACGGAAAATCACAAACATGTAGAGACGCCACCTGTAATTAAGAACTTGAAAGTCCAGGAGTAACTGCATGTACAACAAAAGAGAATCGTACAATTTCTGAGATTTTCTTGGTAGGAATTTTTCTTTCTCAGATTTAAAGTTTTCCGTTGATTTAATGTGTAAAAACGAGTGTCTCTGAATACATAAATAAGTTGAATATTGTTATACAATTTATAAAATAATATCTCTACAGTGGTAACTCATGTTTCTGTTCTAGAGTAAAGCCACATTGATCAATCTTCTGTGTCCACGATGTGGAATCGGACCCCCGGATTTCAGCGTTGCAAGTCTGTAATCTTACCGCTGACCCACCGGAGGATCTCGTGTTTCTATCTTCATTGAATTATACATAAATATAAGAGCTTTTCCAAAATAAAGAATAGCAAACTTACACGACACCGCAGTTGTCCTGTTGCAAATTATACGAAAACAAACAAACAAAAAAACAGCGACAGATGAAACTGTCTGTTTCAAGGTCAAAGTGAATCAATAGCTTTTGTTTTTACGTTGATATTATGTATATATGTTCACGATGTTAGAAAAACACGTATCGTATATGTATACTTGTTCCTCTGTACGTATCATTAATAGATCCAACATCTGTAGAAATCGCTGTACTATAAGATTATGACTGAGTTGAAAAATGTAAATTTTCAAAGTTCGGTACTATATAAATATATAACCAAACACATACGCACACACACACACACACATATATATATATATATAACAAACATTTATATACATAACCAAAACACTTAT
>NW_013670315.1:71953-79178 GCF_000517525.1 Limulus polyphemus
ATTTATATATATATATCCAATAACAAAACACTTATATATATATATCCAATAACAAAACACACATATATATATATCCAATAACAAAACACTTATATATATATGTATAACCAATAACAAAGCACTTATATATATATATCCAATAACAAAACATTTATATATATATATCCAATAACAAAACACTTATATATATATATCCAATAACAAACACTTATATATATATATCCAATAACAAAACACACATATATATATATCCAATAACAAAACACTTATATATATATATATATATCCAATAACAAAACAGTTATAGCCATATATTGAATATGCATATTACAACATTTCACACAGAAATGTTAGTCATAGATAAGGCCTACACGTATGGTGAATGTTTTGAAATCATACAGTTTCATACTAGCCAGTCATACAAGGTTTTGACATGTATGGTTTAATTTTTCTTTAATTCTAACTCATCCACATGATAAGTGCCTTCCATGTACAGTTGTGGTTGACCCAGTCCACCCGTTATATACGTCACATATTAGGTGTAACCCGTATATGGATGCAACAAGCTTAAACCTAAGTTATACTTTGATGACTCAGCAACCTCAACCTTGAGTTGGGTAGGGAAGGGTGTGACAGACGATCAGCTAAAACACGCTGGTACAGCCATAAACAAAAAGTTGCGATAAAACACAAAATGTGTGCCTTGTAAAATAACATAAACAAAATGTAGGATTAGAAACAAATATTCCTGTCTACTATTTTCTAAATTCTAGGCCTAGGCAACATCTAGAGGTTAAACAACATTTTTTACCAACTTCATTAAACAGTTATAATTAACCAGTCTGCAGTTAATGTTTATTATTATTTAAATATATCCATAACATAAAATTTAACGATGGTTCTTCCCTCATTTTTTGGCTTGCCACAGGTGGTGGAACTTTACGAGCGTTTTGTAGTTTATCTGACTTTTTATCACAAATTGTAGGACTATTTGTTTCGAATACTACGTCAGTTTTTAGCATTGAAAACCATAACGTTTAAAAAAGTTTAAATTCGATCCTAGCGCCGCCTCCTTGCTGCAAAAATTACTACAAAGAAATAGGAAATATTATTATTTTATTATAAGCGTTTATTTTAATAAACACAACAAACCAATAAAAATACCCGAATAAGGAAATAATTGAGTAGTTCGTTTATTTTGGCTTATAAACCCTAGAATTACCAATTTTTAAACACTCCTCTTTCAGAACTATGTATTCATTATAGAAACAAATGACCTTATAAAAACAAATGACTTACACAAAAAGATTAAACAAAAACAACATCAATATTACACTCAGTCCCACTGATGACTGCTGCAATCTCTTACGTATTCTTTTTTCTGATATATATTTTCAGTGTAATATAACACGTTGTTGTCGTTGTTTTATCGCAAAGCTACAAAATGGGCGATCTGCGATCTGTCCACAGGGGTAGTCAAACACCAGAGTTTAGCATTGTTATTACATTAACTTACCTTTGTACCACCAGGAGGACTTGAGTGAAATTACTCAATATGATGCAGTATGTAGACTCAGTGGTGGTCATTGGTATTTAAAGTAAAATGTAGTTTAAGTTTCTTTGTTTTAAAGCAAAGCTACATTGAGCTATATGTTGTGTCCACCACGGGAATCAAATCCCGGATATTAGCGTTGTAAGTACGTAGACTTACCTCTGTCCCACCTGCGGACGTCTAGTCTTAGGGTTAAATTGTTTAATCCCGGAGCAATTAAATGAGTCCAATAGGTCCAGTTTAGACAAATAAATATAATGGCGAAAGAAATTTAATAATGAATAAAATATTAAATTTATTGATAATTATGCTTATTTTACTTTTTGTTTCATTGTTTTATCGTATTAATTAGGTACTGGGTTCATTGGAATTACTAAAACCGACTTGGTAATTCTAGGATTAACTGTGCACCTTAACAAGTACTGCAGATGAAACCCCTATGAACTAACAACAAAGTTGATTTTTTTTTTACAGTATTGGTAATGAAAAGTAACTAATGACTCTTCATTATAAAAGTACATCAAAATGATACCATTAGTAACCATAAAACAAACGATTATTTGTTTCAGAGCAAAGCCACATTGGGCTATTCGCTTTGTTCACCGAGGGGAATCGAACCCCTATATTTTAACATTTTAAATCTGCAAACTTACCGCTGTCTCACCAGGGGCAAGTACAAATGAAGCACAATATATTAGGGTAAAAAGCAAACTAAATTTATAAAAAATATTTTTCTTTTGTACTGGTAATAAAAAACTGAAATTTCGCATGCTCGAAACGTCATCTGTTTAGATTCCTTCTGAAATGTGGCCGTGACATGGCCTTTTGACCTTAAAAATGAACTGGACCTTCAAATTACTTTCAATCTTTGAAAAAACATTGAAACGGAAACTTTGAAGGGTAATGAATGAAATATATTATCAACAAACGTATGACGACCTTGACATTAGCACAGTGATCTTAAGAGGTTGTCAAGAAGCGCCACCAAACATTTTATTCGTCATGGTTTGGAGCAACACGTTATGAATATTTTATTGAACCTCTCCATTTGGAGTCGTTGTTCTACAGACACCTAAACGCCATCCAGTTCTAGACTCTAGGCAGCTACAGCTCGTGGCGTGACCATTATCAGGCAGCTGCAATGCACTCTTAGACCTTTATCAGGTCTGATGAATTCTCCATGTAGCTGCAGTCAATACTGAGGCTTTTCTCCAGGCAGTACAGCCAATGCTGGAGCTTTTATGAGGCCTGATGACTTATTTATGTAGCTACAGTCAATAATAAGGTCTGATGAATTACCTATGCAGCTGCAGTAAATATTGAGGCGTTTATCAGGTCTGATGAATTATCTATGCTGTTGCAGTCAATGCCGAGTCATTTATCAGGTCTGATGAAGTTTCCAGAGAGCTGCAGCTCACAGAAAATTCAACATCTAAATAAGCTACTTTACTTAAACTGTCAGTTTAATATGTAAGACGTTTTTAAATGTCCCAGAAAAATGCTATGTTTATATAGGTATACTATGTGAGTAAAATACATTTCAAAACACCATACATATAATATACACTCAGCCACTATATGAAGCCTAGTCTTGTTCTTTCGATTGGCCCTTGTACAAGGTTACTGACGAGGAGAAAAAAATTCCCTAAACCAGATAACTAAATGACAAGTGGTAATTCGAATGATAAATTAGGCTTCGCATTTATTTTTTTAATATCTTTAAAACACAAAGATATATAAATAGTTCTTGGCGCTTCGCCAGCTGTTTTACTTACAATTGATATTATGTAAGTTTACTTTATAACACGAGTTTGTTAAAGTATTTATAACGTCACAATGACGACTCTGTGTGTGTATGAAAATTTGTCATCTGCCAGTCACATAATAAAGGTGTTACAAATGTAGGCTTAACTTGTCTAACAATAAGATAAAACTTCTATTACGTGGTATCAACTCCCACATTTATAAACAATGAAATGTAAGCACAAAATGTTTTCTTTCCTCGAGAAACACATCTTTGTTTAATGCAATTGGTAAACAATCTGAAACATTTCTTACCAAATGTTGAGGGCAAGGAAATATAGGCGGGGCCAGGACCTATATGTTCCGCTGCGATTGGTCCACGTCGTTTGGTGGGGGTCCATGGTCTTTGTAAAACATAGCCGGTAGGAGAGTTGCTCTGTTTAAGGATAAGAATAACGAAACGTTAGCTTAATATTTGTATTTAGGACTAGCCTCAATTTCCTAAGCTGGTCGAAAATGTGAGGTGTTATTGGGATTATGGCCGAAAATCTCGTTCACAGGGACAATACCAAACCAATGAAACAATGAATTCTAATCTTTATAAGTTGAAACATAAGAGACGTATACTTAATTAGCTGTACTGATGGTCAGGTTGATTTTCGATCTAAGTGCATAGCTTTCTCTGATCGGAAGTTGATATTGAGTCCATGATGTGAGATTACGTATTATTCAAAGATTACAAAACTTTAGCAACGAATAAACGTAAACAAAATTGAATTCCAATTCATCAGCACTCGAATTCATGTGAGAAGCTTACGTTTGTTAAATCGCGCAGTAAATGTCATGGCCTAGTGGCTAGAGGGCGCTCGACTCGCAATCTGCGAGTTCGAATCCCCGTCATTGAATATACTAGCCCTTTCAGCCGAGGGGGCGTTATAATGTGACGGTTAATCCCATTATTCGTTGGTAAAAGAGTAGCCCAAGAGTTGGCGTTGGGTGGTGTTCACTAGCTGCCTTCCTTCTAGTCTATCACTGCTAAATCAGGTACGACTAGCGCAGATAGCTCTCGCGTAGTTTTGAGCGAAATTTGAAAACAGAAACGCTTCAGTTCAAATGTCTCTAAGTAGAGACATAAAAACAAAATGTAACAGAAATGATATCCACACCATGTTTCATTAGGAAGGAAGAAGGTTGGAGTTCTTCTTAACTTATGTAGGTAATCATAAATATAACTAAAAGATAAACCTTAGCAGGCCCATAAAGCCGGTGCTTTGAAAACTCTGGTTCCAATGGCACAAGCGGAAGAGAACAATGAGCCAGTCCTCCCCCCCTGGACGGGATGACAGTCCGCCGGAGCCCCAGCTGACAGTTAGTTACCCATCTTTATAGACTGGAATACGTGAGGATACAACAGCATGACGTCGGTCAGTCTCGAGCTTACAACCATCCAACTACTACTCAAAATCAGTTGTCATGGTAAAACTTTTCAATTCGGAGTCTATAGTTTCTGGCTTATATAGCAGTAACTACAAACAACCTGGAGCAATCAGCCTAGAGGTTAGTCTAGGAACTACACTTTGAGAAGGTAGTCCTCAGTTATTGAAGTAAGTAAGACGATTGTCAGGGGTAATATATCTTTATTTTAAATAACCTGAAACACACAACATCTTAATACATTAATATCCAACAGTAGTTTTGTAGTATTACAGCAATCTGTGTAGGCTTAGTTTAAGAACTACAAACATAGACTATTGTTACGGAAACTGAAAAACAGAAGCTTACCTTGATAACCATCTTCACGTGTAACACTAACCTACACAACACACATTCGACGTAACACACGACTTATTATCGGCTCAAGACTTTCGTTAACTCGCCATCCACTGCATTTGATTTCTTTGTTCTCTGATTGGTCGTTGAAAAAAGAAAGTAATCATTGGACGTGACGTCAGAGTAACGGCTAGGCGTAATTAGACGTCATGAAGCGACTGTCAAAAGAAAACAAGGAACTTAAAAGATTATTGTCATTTATGGTCAGTGTCGAAAAAACCAGAGGATCACGTGTTAGATAGTACTACACAGAAAAATGTCCTGATAACAGACCAGTCAGCTGTTTGTGGCCAGTCGCACTATGTTGTGAAGCATTTTATTGATTGTTGTGGTGTTACTAATCCAATTATAGTGTTGTAACTTTTATTTTATAAAAACAATATACAGGTATCACGCTAGCTAATAATGGTACGTTGAGGTTGTTTTAGAATATTAAACTAAAACACTCCACATTACCGTTATATCTAGTTCTCACCGGCGACTTCACCCAATCACATTTCTGAGGAAGGGGGTGGGGGTGGGACAAATCCCGTATATCGTAAACAAACATCCCATTATCGCTTCTATTTGATACTATTATTGATTCGAAATATTGTGTAACATTCTGGTAGAACAACAGGGGTTTGTTTGGTTTTACATCTGTTCTGATAGAGAAACAGGGGTTTGTTTGGTTTTATATCTGTTCTGATAGAACAACAGGGGTTTGTTTGGTTTTATATCTGTTCTGGTAGAACAACATGGGTTTGTTTGGTTTTATATCTGTTCTGATAGAACAACAAGGGTTTGTTTGGTTTTACATCTGTTCTGGTAGAACAACATGGGTTTGTTTGGTTTTATATCTGTTCTGATAGAACAACAGGGGTTTGTTTGGTTTTACATCTGTTCTGATAGAGAAACAGGAGTTTGTTTGGTTTTACATCTGTTCTGGTAGAACAACAGGGGTTTGTTTGGTTTTACATCTGTTCTGGTAGAACAACACTCTATCAGAACAGATGTAAAACCAAACAAACCCAAACATGGGTTTGTTTAGTTTTACATCTGTTCTGATAGAACAACAGGGGTTTGTTTGGTTTTACATCTGTTCTGATAGAGCAACAAGAGTTTGTTTGGTTTTACATCTGTTTTGATAGAGCAACATGGGTTTGTTTGGTTTTACATCTGTTCTGATAGAGAAACATGGGTTTGTTTGGTTTTACACCTGTTCTGATAGAACAACAGGAGTTTGTTTGGTTTTATATCTGTTCTGATAGAGAAACATGGGTTTGTTGGGTTTTGCATCTGTTCTGATAGAGAAACATGGGTTTGTTTGGTTTTATATCTGTTCTGATAGAGCAACATGGGTTTGTTTGGTTTTATATCTGTTCTGATAGAGAAACATGGGTTTGTTTGGTTTTACATCAGTTCTGATAGAGGGGTTTGTTTCTATGGGGTTTTGATAACTTTTTATTTTACCATACAGTAACCTAAACTGACTTGGGTATGTGAACAATGTTATGACATTGGGTATGGCCAATCATTAGGCCTTTATATCACATATTATCTTTTTTTGTTTCACGTCTTGAGAAAAAGACACTAAATCTTTAACACACATATATAAAACCATTAAACAGGAGTTTTTTGGTCTCACATCTGTTGTTTGTTTAATGTGTTTCCAGCTTCGTTGTTATGTTTTAATCTACTTGTTAAAGCTGACTTTGGTAACTAATTATAATAAGTCCTTATTCATACTTCCAGTTCGTTGATACATGTAAGAAGATTTAGGACAAAGTGGATAGGTGCAGCTAGAAGACTGAGGTATATATAAACGTCTTCTTAATCTTCACATTTTTTTGTGGTCTATGTGTTGGAAGGAAACTTATTATGGGTTACAAAGTGAATTTGTATACATATATGTATATAAACTAACACTTTAGTTCCTGTTGGTCAGGTCCCACTCTTTAGTTCCTGTTGGTCAAGTCCCACTCTTTAGTTTCTGTTGGGCACGTTCCACCCTTTAGTTCCTGTTGGTCAAGTTTCACTCTTTAGTTCCTGTTGGTCAAGTTTCACTCTTTAGTTTCTGTTGGTCAAGTTTCACTCTTTAGTTTCTGTTGGTTAAGTTTC
>NW_013670315.1:80178-83221 GCF_000517525.1 Limulus polyphemus
TCTTTAGTTTCTGTTGGTTAAGTTTCACTCTTTAGTTTCTGTTGGTCAAGTTTCACTCTTTAGTTTCTGTTGGTCAAGTCTCACTCTTTAGTTCCTGTTGGTCAAGTTTCACTCTTTAGTTTCTGTTGGTCAAGTCCCACCCTTTAGTTCCTGTTGGTCAAGTCCCACTCTTTAGTTCCTGTTGGTCAAGTTTCACTCTTTAGTTCCTGTTGGTCAAGTTTCACTTTTTAGTTTCTGTTGGTCAAGTCCCATTCTTTAGTTTCTGTTGGTCAAGTCCCCCTCTTTAGTTCCTGTTATTGCTATCCGTAAAAGCTGTTCTACTACTGATTATTGTCTATCTAAGTGTAATTAGTTTTTTTTGTTAAGACTTGAACTCTTTACTGTTAATGTAGTAGCAACTATAATACTTGTTCGTAAAGCAGATCTTAAAAAAAAAGTCTGACAATTCTAATCCATGTTTCACAAATCTGTAGGACGATAAATAATTGGCAAGGTAGGACCTAAAACTAGGCCACGAAGCTTTGGAACTTGGCTTGTTTAACTGTTTTCTTTTTAGAAATTCTGGTAATGGAGCGAACACCCACGTGTGCCCAGTAATGGAGCGAACAGTCACGTCTGCCCAGATAAGGTTTGTAGATAACTTGTTCAACCCACACTCTGTATACAGCTGACCCACCCCTTATGGAGGCGTTTAGGGACTCCACCCATTCCTCTTGACTTCACCCTACTTGTTTGTGGGATATGTAGGTGGGTAGCAAATATACATTTCCAAAATGTCATAACATATGATTCTTATAGAGAGGGTGATCAGGGAATGGGAGTATTTTCAAACGTTGGAAATTATCATTTTGATAAGAGAATAACGAAATGATGAAAAAAAAAAAGAAACCGTTTAGAAAAAAAAATATAATTTCTCACTATTCTATAGATGTAGCATCGCTAACCTCGCCCTAAAACGTTCCATACCACCAAAGGTTTGAGAAACTTGTAGGATGAGGATCCATACGAATCAAAGTGCCCCCTGGTGGTTGAATGGTATGTCAGTGGGCTTATTTATAAGGCTAAAATTGGGTTTCGATACTTATGCCATTTCAATAAACAAAGAAACGATAAAGAATAATGAGTACTTTGGGGGTCGCATCCACGAGCCCAGAACCACAGACGTGAAACTGGACATCCGATAACTCACCCAGGTTTCACCATTCTTTGTACTTTAATGGTAATTCTGACCTTCAACTGTCTATCCATAAAACAAATGTCCCCTGTTTTAAATGTCCTCCAACACATTTAATTTGTTTTAAAGCAACTTTTATTAAAAATGAATCTATGGAGACGTAATAGTACTGTCTGTTGTATGTCCGTGTAACTACTTCGCAGGATGTTGATGGATCATCACCAAAATTGATATGAAGGTTCACTAGGTTCATGTTTGCGGCGTTTTTATATTTTTAAGAATGATGGGGCATACATATATTACCTGAGGGTAAACCGGTAGGAGGCCCAAAAATGGCATGAGGGTGAGGTTAGAGGATTTTTCAGGTTGTTCACTTTAGTTATACAAATGTGGTAATATAATATAAATGTTTGAAATATCTTGGTGAAAAATATGTTACGGGTTACGCAGATGTGGTTTGTAGCGAGTTTAGCGCCATCTATTAACAAGTTTAAATATTACTTGCAGTAAGATATAACATATTATATTTTAATACTAGATGGAGTAGCCGTCACCTGGCGGAAGTTTTGTAAATTCATGATTATTTAGGACATGAAAAGTTGCTTCCCTTATATGAAATTGTAAAAAAAAAAGAAAAAAATCCGCAAAAATGCCAATAAAAACTGTAAAACACAAAATGTGAAAACTTAAATTTGCGTATATCTTTCCATGGACCCAATGAAGCTGCGTGCCAGATTTGGTGAAGATCCATCAACAGGAGGCGAAGTAGTGGTAAAAAACGCCCATAAAAACCGTAAAACACAAAATAAAAAACTGAAAATTTGTATGTTCCTCCATGGACCTAATGAGCCTCGATACATGCGAAGTAGTTACATGGACATACAACAGACGGCGCTATTATATTTATATAGTTAAGGTTTTGTTTTGCTTTTGTTAAGTGCAACGCTACACAATGGGCTATATGTACTCTATCCACAGCGGGTGTCGAATCTCGATTTTTGATCCTACAAGCCCTCATATTTACTGATGAGCCACTGGACGGGGCCAGTTGTTGGTTAATATGCTCACACATTGATTCACAAAATGAAACAATACATTTAAATATGGAAATATGATGTTTACCTTTACGATATTTAATATGCTCGAGAAACTTTCATGAAAGCTTCCAGTATCAGAGTTTTTGTTATTATCAACTGACTAGTTTCGGTCATTTTGTTTCTGAAAATACAATTTTTTTCGAAAGTTACTATCTTCTTAAAGAAAATATTTTACTGCTCCTTATAATCAACAATATTCTACAGGTTGTTTTGTTTGTTTTACGCAGCTCTCTTGCAAATTGCGTAACTTTGAACAGCTAGGTTATTTAAATATGAGGTGTGTTTAGTTGTTCTAAGCTCAAAACAGTGAACTTATATTTATGTAGATGGCGTTTCATATAAGTTATACTATAGTATTTCTATTGTTTAGGTCGGGTTTCATGCCACGTTTACTGGAAGATTTCTAATGTTAAGACTAAATGTTTAGATGGTGCTTCAAGTCAGATTACCTGAAATATTTATTTTCTTAAGATTAAAATGTTTAGATATAAATTTTTGTGGAATATTTTTCTTTTTCAAACCAAAGTTTAGATGGCGCTTCACGCCAGTTTTACTGGAATATTTGTATTGTTAAGACCAGGGGTAACCAAACTACGGCCAGCGGGCCGGATTGGGCCCGCGAGGTCAGTTCCTCCGGCCCGCGCCATTGCACTGTGCCACAAATGAGCTAAAATATAATTATTTATATGGAAATATCATAGATTGTAGATAAACTTACTATGTAAAAAATACTAAATAAGTGTAAGTAAACATGTCCAAATCTGTCCAATCT
>NW_013670315.1:84102-88450 GCF_000517525.1 Limulus polyphemus
AAGTGGTTTTCCTTTTTGTTATTTTCTCACAACGTCGCGAGTAATAGGAGAAGATAATAACATTGCTCTTATATACAAATTGGGCGGGCAATTTTTCACATCTTGCTTATCTGTCAGGCAAAGTAATTTTCATCTTAACATTAAAAATACTTTTGTGCATCAGAAAATTTCGAACTTTCATATGCGAAATTTTTATAATGTCCAAATAGTTACCAAACGTTTCCTAAGAGAAAACTTTATATATTTTATATATTGTCTTCAGTAATCAATTTCTGTTCGGGTCTGGAAAATTTGAACGATCTCGCAACCACCATAAAAAATTATGAAATAAACATAAATTATGCATCATTCATTCTGGAATGAACACAAAGTGATTTAAATTGATAGTTATTGGACGAGCATCAGGACGTGTTTGTTGTGCAAATATAAGGTAGTGACAGTACTTACTTCTATTGTATTTTAAGTAAAGGTTCTTAATAATAGTTCAGTATAGTCTCCATATATTGAGAGATAACTGAACTTCCAAGTATTTTTATCTTAATTTTTTCTCCATGTATTGAGAGATAACTGAACTTCCAAGTATTTTTTCTTATTTTTTTCTTCATCTATCGAGAGATAATTGAACATCCAAGTATTTTTCCTTATTATTTGTTTCTCTAACTGTTGATAGATAACTGATAACTCTATCAAGATAGAGCTGATCCATTTCTGTCAAATGCTACCTGGCTGTCAAAGTTGTCATTTTTGGTTGACATCACATCCCACATCAATGAATTGAACTTGAAACCTCAGGGAAAGAATAACCTTATCTGTGATCTATACAGAATCATCAAAGGATGTCGGAGAAAGCTATCATTGTTTGAAGCACAACATTTTCAGTGTTTCAAAGAGTTTCGCGCTGGAATCGCAGAAGATGTCAACCTCGAGTTTCCAAAGAAGATTATTAGTGACTTAAATAAGCATTTTTTCGAGAGATTTTCAGAATTGAGAGTGACATTCTTCAGTTCCAGAATCCGTTTGATTGTAACCATGATGACGTGCCAGTCGAACTATAGTTGGAGCTCATTGATTTGCAAGCAAATGACTTGTTGAAAGAGAAGCACAGAGAAGGAAAACTTGTTGAATTTTATCGCTGCTTACCTGATGATGAGTTTTCAAAGTTGAAGAAATTTGCCCCTGGTATGGCATCAGTGTTTAGAACAAATTATGTGTGTGAGCAAACATTTTCAAAAATGAATTATGTGAAGTCAGCACATCGAACGAGGTTGACTGATGAACATTTGAAAGCAATTCTCTTGGTTGGATGCAGCAATTCCAAAGCAAATATTGATGATATCTCAAAAGCTAAACGCAAGTTTCACAAATCTCAAAAACTTTTTTGCTGCTTAGTTTGTGAGATTCGGATATGTGCACACTGGGTGTGATATAACTATCTTATTGCTAACGTCGCCTTCTTTGATAACGTTTTGGAAAATAAACATGTTTGTTGTCTTTATTTTTTGTGTATTCACTGTATTGTCATTCTCTAAGTTATCTGACCCGCTGTGAAAAAAGTTTGGTGACCCCTGCTCTAGTTGATCACCGAAAAATATATCTTAAATAAATTTGAGCCTAAAATTAAGATTTCACAATGGGTTCCAGTGTGTGTAAACGTTTAACGTCTGCAAATAAGAAATGAATAGTGATTAATAGTCTTAACGTTTTACTTATTTACGAAAATCCAAAATATCTGAATCCTGAGATACATCCAGGTTTATCAACTTCATAATACAATATTCTAGGATGTTAAGACGTGGTGCGATTCTACAACTTTGTGTTTCTGACACGCCATCCTGTGGTGCTTATCAAAAACAATCTTCTATTCTCAAATAATTTAGAAATGATTTTGAAAAACCAGGAATGGTTTATTTTACTTCAGTCTAATTTATTAATTTATTCCGTCTAATTTTTTTTTCCGTGAGTATCTTGTATCTGACGGGGACACGCGATACTACAGACAAATTATTGGTTGTGACGTTAGAAAGGGAAACCTAATTGGCCTAAATACTTGCTCATTAAGAAAAAGTAATTAGGCTAGAACATTCTCGAACATACACGTTTTACCTAATCTCGGTTTATTTCTCTTGACCTCCCATATTACAAGACAATACTTAATTTATGACAAAATAAGGTTAAGGATCACAATCATCAAAGATTAAATTACATCAAGCTTTGGTTATCTTTACACTTTTACACATTTCGTCAGTCATTACTGGATCGCTCATTTTTCGTTCTTTTTGCCGAAAATGTACGTAAATTAGTCATAGATTTGTGTTTGATATTTCCATCTGTATTTATAATTATTTGGTTTGTTATTATATTTAATTTCTTATCATGTTTCATGTTTTTTTTTTCTTTTATCTATATAATGATAGATCATCTTTTGGTATTCTAAATATGTGAACTTTAAGGCATCCCAATAATCCATAACTATGTATGTGTTTGTAAATACTCACCCATCTGTCGTTATATCGTGTTACTCACCCATCTGTCGTTATATCCTGTTACTCACCCATCTGTCGTTATATCGTGTTACTCACCCATCTGTCGTTATATCGTGTTACTCACCCATCTGTCGTTATATCGTGTTACTCACCCATCTGTCATTATATCGTGTTACTTACCCATCTGTCGTTATATCGTGTTACTCACCCATCTATCTCGGTCTGTCATTATACCCTGTTACTTACCCATCAACCTCGGTCTGTCTTTATATTGAATAACCTTAAAAGGCCTTCGATGTTCTCTGATTTTGGTTTTTCATGTAAACAGAGTTTAAATTCAGTTCTGTAAAGACTAAATTTATATTAAAATCATGAGAACAGTTTACGAGCAAATGTTTCGAAGTAATTGATACCAGAAATTTCTAAAACTATTTAAACGGAAAACCTCCTTAAAAACAAACACAAGTCAAACGAAGGGATTTCTGTACCTCAGCCGATAAAGGAGGTCAATATATAAACATTTCTTTTCCTTTCTTAGCTGACAGTTTTTTGCTTTCCATTACTTGCAGATATATTGTTATAAACTGATGTTCACAGATACTGGAGATAAAGATGATACGAACTTCCATCTGGTTACTATGGTAACCGAGATTTTTTATTTTTTTTCGATTAATGTATAAAATTTGGTTGTTGTTTTCACAGGTTATAGTTTTTGGTTGTTGTTTTCACAGGTTATAGTTTTTGGTTGTTGTTTTCACAGGTTATAGTTTTTGGTTGTTGTTTTCACAGGTTATAGTTTTGGTTGTTGTTTTCACAGGTTATAGTTTTGGTTGTTGTTTTCACAGGTTATAGTTTTGGTTGTTGTTTTCACAGGTTATAGTTTTTGGTTGTTGTTTTCACAGGTTATAGTTTTTGGTTGTTGTTTTCACAGGTTATAGTTTTGGTTGTTGTTTTCACAGGTTATAGTTTTTGGTTGTTGTTTTCACAGGTTATAGTTTTTGGTTGTTGTTTTCACAGGTTATAGTTTTTGGTTGTTGTTTTCACAGGTTATAGTTTTGGTTGTTGTTTTCACAGGTTATAGTTTTGGGTTGTTGTTTTCACAGGTTATAGTTTTTGGTTGTTGTTTTCACAGGTTATAGTTTTTGGTTGTTGTTTTCACAGGTTATAGTTTTGGGTTGTTGTTTTCACAGGTTATAGTTGTTCTGAATAATCATCTCGGCTCCTAGCCACGTGATACTTAACATTTCTGTCTGCCTTCTAATGAGGCGAAATCGATTGGAAGTTGCTGGTTTCGAAGCTATGACCTTGATACATACTGTCAGCTGCCTAGTTTCACAGACGACGACTCTTGTTCACTTTCTTATCTTCAAAAAAAAAAAAAGATGACAGAAAGATAACTTTATAAAAACACCATTCCTGCCTTCTAAGAGATTCCACTAATATCAAAACTTCTGTCATAATTAGTTAACATTTCAAGAACTTTCTCGGAGTTTAGTGATTGTATAACTCCAATATTCAGACTGATTACTTCAATATTACACAAACAGCACAAATGTTGGAAAAGCACCAACTTTCTTCACTTTAAACTGTGTTTAAATAAGAGTTACTAACAATTAATACGTCACAATCGTTTGTTGTATCATACAGAGGACTAACTCTCTCCTCATACCTAACACAATTAGACAGGTATATATCTGTCTAATACTGTAGATATACACGTTCTCTTCATTGTATATATATATATATACAGTGAACAGAACGTGTATATCTACAGAATTAGACAGATATATATATATACAATGAAGAGAACGTGTATATCTACAGTATTAGACAGATATATATACAATGAACAAATTAGAAAGATA
>NW_013670316.1:0-13917 GCF_000517525.1 Limulus polyphemus
GGCTTGCCATTGTCTGGGGCTGATGAATTCGATGGTCAATGTATTCTCCTTGTGTAACACACAACAAATCGTTTGTTACGTCTCCGTTAGTTAATTAACTTTCCGTAACTTCGTTCCGACGAAACTTTAGCGACACAAGTCCTTACTTAATAAAACTGGTTTATTCTTTCCGAATACAACTTTACGATACACTTATTTTCAACAGTCGCTCTATAACAAACGCTATATCAACGAACGTGCTCAATAATACTCTCTGACTGCAGATCAATTACTCATTGTCTACACACACATTATTGCCCCGTCGTGTTGTCACCCTCTTTTATATACCAGACTTCCCTATATCTAGTAAATGCTAGAGCATTCGCCAAGGTATAGGATAGTTCTAGAAACGTGGCGTGACACTAGTCATGTGACTTCGCTGACGCAACAATATTTTAAATATTAGCCGCTGACAACAATAAAGTGTTAATAAGAGTAACACTAGTTATGAAAAATATTATTTATAGGTAGCACCACTGTAGATGTATAGATGGGCGGATGGGTAGGAGAAGCCTGCTTATTTAAAGTGCGACATATCTGGGGAAAATATATATCTTGTTGTTTTAAGAAGAAAAAAATTAAGAACGTTTTGTGCATGATGAACCAGACATGACTGAACTTAACTCTCACAAAGAGTTGACATAAAGCTTATTTCAATTGGAATTTTATTTTATGGCGGCACCAAAAGTGACAGGTCTCTCTCCAAAAGAAGGGCCACCCGGAACTAAAGTGACTGTGAGAGGAGAGAATTTGGGCCTATCATCACAGGATGTTAAAAGTAAATATGTATAATACGTCAATAATTGTCGGTGTACATGTGTATGTTGTAAAAAATGAACAACAATCATAGCAAAGAGTTTAAGACGTTTTCAACATAAAGTTTTATTTAGTTGTGGGTATGATTGAAATGTACTTATCATTCTCATGATTCTACAGTTAATGGGATTTCATTCATTAAGTTAAGAGTAAAAAGCCACAAACAATTCAGTGACTTTTAAAAACTGAAGTAATTCATTATACTTTTTCAAATAAAGTAGAAATTTCTTAGCTTTTTGGACAAAGTTAATAAAACCCACGAATACAGGCCTGTATGCAGAAAATTTGAAAGGTGGGTTCTAATTTTGTGAGATCAAAAACCAACACGTATTGTGCAAAGCACAATCAGCATGCTAATGCTATGGGGTCCTAGGGGTTTGTTCACCCCAGAAAAGTTGCAAAAAATTGGTGCTGTGAGATTAAATCTGGAAGCAATTTGGCATGAAATATAGCTTAAACAACTGCATGGCTGTTCACATAAAATCCACAAACATCAAAAACATTGAATAACATAAGCAGCTGTGCTATAACTATATAAGCATAATATCTGTGTATGTGTGTGGAATATATCAAAAACTTTTTTAGTATTATAAATTAGACTATTAGAGAAATTAAAAGTTGTTAATTGAATTAATGATTTAACTCTTGATGTTTATGATTTTCAAAACTGTTAACTAATGTTTTATCTTTTTTAAGAATGGAAGAAAATGTGTTAAGAGCCATTTGGCCTACATAGCTATTGACTGTCCACAAAAAATAAAACTTAAATATAGTCCTTCATGTCTATATATATCCATCAGACAGAATTTTGCCCCCAAAGAAGAATTTAACCTGTTATCTCTAATATTCAGATTTGTATTTCTAATAATTTCCTTCCATCAGTGAAACAGGCAATTTGTATGAAGTCTGTCCAAACAAATCCATAAATATTTTGAACACTTAAATCAAGCCCCTCCAAATTAAAACAGAAGCAAACACTTAAAAGCTCAGTCTTCAACAGAAAACCTTGCCAACAGCATCCTTTAAGAGTTTAATTTTCATTTTTAACATTTTGCTTACCTTTAGTATACTTAATGAAATCCTTTCTTGTAAATTTAACATTTCCAAACATAATCTCTTTATATTTCCTAATTTAATTTTTAACCAAATCCCTAAATTTCCTAAGCTATAGTTCTGTAAGTCTGCCATTTTTAACCAAATCCCTAACTTTCCTAGGCTATAGTTCTGTAAGTCTGCCATTTTTAACCAAATCCCTAACTTTTCTAGGCTATAGTTCTGTAAGTCTGCCAACCTGTTTGTCACTTTAAACTTGTTAAATTTGTGGCACTTATCCTTGATTTTACATCTTTCAAAAACAAATTAGATTTGATCTTCATTGTTCTTTTGATCCTTTTAGGAACATGCCTGTCCTGAATTAAAAAGTTTATTTTTAAATTGTTTTTAAGTCTGTCTAACATCAGCTTTTAATTCATTGTTCTAATTCTCTAACAATAGATCTTGGCTTCAAAATTTGCTTTATGAAAATTAATAACTGAAATTTCTTTTTTTTCTCTCAACATGTAACAAAACATCAATTCTAATTATGCAGTGAAGCCAATGATCACTTTTCTCGAAATGTTCCTCTACTTCGACACTTGCAAAAATATACTTTTTAGCACTTGGTGATATATCTGGAGTAGCATTCCTTATTTCTGGTTAGATCTAATTGTTTGCCATAGGAATAATCCTAAATCACTTCAAGAAATCTTTCCTTTACTTCTTGAATCAATATAATCCTATATAATGCATCTAGAACTGAACACACTAATTATTGTTACATCAGTATTCTTATTAGCAGCCATATTCTCATAGAACTGAAGATGATAATGATTGTTACATCAGTATTCTTATTAACAGCCATATTCTCATAGAATTGAAGACACTAATGATTGTTACATCAGTATCCTTATTACCAGCCATATTCTCATAATAAAGACACTAATGATTGTTACATCAGTATTCTTATTACCATCCATATTCTCATAATAAAGACGCTAATGATTGTTACATCAGTATTCTTATTACCAGCCATATTCTCATAATAGACACTAATGATTGTTACATCAGTATTCTTATTTGGTAATAAGAATACTGATGTAACAATCATTAGCGTCTTTATTATGAGAATATGGCTGGTGCCATATTCTCATAATAAAGACGCTAATGATTGTTACATCAGTATTCTTATTAACAGCCATATTCTCATAGAACTGAAGACACTAATGATTGTTACATCAGTATTCTTATTACCAGCCATAATAAAATTTCTAATTGGCCACTTTTGTCTGATCAGATGTCTTATAACAATTGCAATTTAAAATTTTCTATCCTTAAAACCCCTTATTGTAACACGTACAGATTAACCTCTTGACTACCACTTTTTATGTTTTCAATCCTAACAGTCTACAGTTTATCCCGTATACAAAGAACCACCTCACATCATCTTTTAAAATTTCAATAACCTGGAATTTCAACAGATAACTATTATCATTGTTAACCAAATCTAACCAAGTTTATTCATTTCCATTATATCAGTATTCCATTTCAACTAGAGCCCTAGCCTCATCCATTTTATTCTTAATACTTCTTATAATAGAGTAGAAACAACTAAGTTAATTTTTTAATATACTGTGTTTTCCTCTAAATTTGACTGACTTAGCTTTAAACTGTTATTTAACTTGTTATGCTCTAGATCACCGATTTCCAAGATCCATGTTGTTTTAGCTCTCCTATCATTTTGTTTTCTCCCAATTTCCCAAGCTTTCTCATCAGAAGGATAAATAGCATTGGCAAGGTAGGAGGATCACACCCATTTGAAAATCCAAAATCAACTCAATATCCACATGGAGGATTGCTACTGTCATTGCCACAGTGTGAAGTCTCATTATCCCTCTCCTCAAAGTGACTGCTGACAAGTTAAATTTATTACAATCAATTGTGCTAAAGATAACTTACAAAGATCTTGCTCATGTAACATTGTTTTTATGACTTGGGTGCACTTGAATGAGTGATAAGAAATGAGTTACCAACCAGAAGGTGAAGAAGACTTTCCAACATAGAATGTAAAGAAGCATCTTTCATTGAGTTGTATGGTTACCACTGATTTCTTTTATAATAGGAAATCTACACTTTATTAAGCAAAGGTAAACTGTGTTGATTGATACCAATTATGTGAATTGAAATTCCTGAACTGTTAAGCAAGGTGTGAAGAAGGTAAGGCTGCATCAAAATAAAACACCTAGTCACACATCTAAGTCCATAGTAACATTTCATTAAACCCATCAAAATAAAACACCTAGTCACACATCTAAGTCCATAGTAACATTTCATTAAACCCATCAAAATAAAACACCTAGTCACACATCTAAGTCCATAGTAACATTTCATTAAACCCATCAAAATAAAACACCTAGTCACACATCTAAGTCTATAGTAAGATTTCATTAAACCAGTAAGAATGACATTTGTGTTCATGCCATCATATTTTTCATATAAAATTATCTTACTTCTTACTCCTGGATTTCTGTACATATGGTTTAGTTAAATATTGTTTTGAAGCTGACATCCAAATGTAGTGGAGGGTGTGTACAGAAAGTTTATGTGTGTGGTATAATATTGACATCTGTGACCTTGACAGAAGCCTTTATAATATCAGTTTCAATGTCAAGCAATAATGAGTGATAATAAAACAGTATTTGAGCATAATGAAGAATTGGGGAAGTAATACAAAGGGCTGCAATAGACGTGGAAGCTGTTCTTATATAGTGTCATTAACCTGCAGTATGGTCACATCTTTGCTGAAACATGGGTCTGAAAAGATTTTTTTCACAAACTTTTAATATGCTGAGTGAAAAAAAACCTTTAAAGTTTTGAAACAGTTTGAGAGAACTGTCGCAGATATTTGTTATTAATGATGTAACTACATGCAATCTATTGGAATTAATTACCATTATTGGTGTTAGACATGATTGAAAAACCACATAAGCATTTTTTTATCTTCTTTTTTAGGTACCACAGCCCAAACACTATGTACATACTTTTTTTTCAAAATGTTTTGTGTTTTAGAGCAAAACTATGACTATCTCATTCTAAACCGTCAGTGTTTATCATTGTAGTTACTGGTAGCATTTATTTTTGTGTCTTACAACACATGTTGTTTAGAATATTCTTGAACGTATTGGTGGTTTGTCAATATGCTTCTGTCTAAAACCTACTGTTCTGTAGGTGTACAAGTGGCAGTTTTAATAATTATTAAGTCATATATATATATAATTTTTTTGTGTTAGAATATTTGTTTTGATACTATCAGGTGTTGCTTTCTTACAGTTTTATTTTTTTGAAGGTTTGACAATAGGTGGATTTGAGTGTTTGCTGTATGTAGAATGGAAGTCTCCCAGTAAGATCATTGTTCGTGCGACTGGGGGCATTGAGGGAGGCGATGTTATTGTTACCACTCGTTCGGGTGGAAGAGGAACGTGTACTGTTCAGTTCCGATACACCAAATTGTCTACTGGTAAGTCTGTTGATAAGTAACAGGTAAGAAATATTCTAATATTCATTTTTTATCTTTATTAGCGGTGCACCTTATGAAATATAACTTATAATAACTCATGTAGATCCACGTTAAATGGATTACATGTATATACGTACAAATGGCAGTAGAGAAAGGCTAAAACATTTTCAGTGTATTATTAAACAACTGCAAAACATGCTACTTCTGCAGAGAACAAAATGACAAGTGGACTTTTCGAGTTGATCAGTCATTGGCTCATTAATCATTACATTTAGCTAATTGAAACTTAGATATTTGTAATATTCAAAGCAGAATAATCAGTAACACTAATTCCAATTAGTTGACTATTTTTATGAGTTATGGTACTAATCAGTTAAGGTGAACGACATTGAATTAATCAAAAATAATAATATAAAATCATAATGACAATAGTACAATTACTTATACAGTTGGAATAATCAAAACAGTAATAATAAAAAATTCTAGTTTTGATTAGTTGATTATTTTTGTGATGTTAATTGATTTACTCATGATGTTGATTGATCAATTATTTTATGATACAACTCTATGTCATCAGCCAATGCTCTCAGTTAATTTATTATATTGATATTAATCCTTAATCACCCAGCTCTACTTCTGATTAATCATTAATCACCCAGCTCTACTTCTAATTAATCCTTAATCACCCAGCTCTACTTTTGATTAATCCTTAATAACCCATCTCTACTTCTAATTAATCATTAATCACCCAACTCTACTTCTAATTAATCATTAATCACCCAACTCTACTTCTAATTAATCATTAATCACCCAGCTCCACTTCTAATTAATCCTTAATCACCCAGCTCTACTTCTAATTAATCATTAATCACCAAACTCTACTTCTAATTAATCATTAATCACCAAAATCTACTTCTAATTAATTATTAATCACTCAGCTCTACTTCTAATTAATTATTAATCACTCAGCTCTACTACTAATTAATTATTAATCACTCAGCTCTACTTCTAATGAATCATTAATCACCCAGCTCCACTGCTGTTTCTGCTCTGCTTGTTTGGAAACAAAATAATAATATACAGTTTGAATGGCTTGTTATATTGTTGTGTTTAAGGAATTGTGGGAAGCATAAAATAAGAGGTCGTTTGTTCTGATAACCCTCTTCCCTCCCCTAAATCGGAAGGGGCATTTACATGATGAAGACCGAAAGTTTGTGGGAGAATAGCAGAGAGAGTAAGTTGTTGGTAATATGTAGTTGTCTTTTTCTGTTATATGCAGATGTAACTTGCACTGAATGTTTACTATGTTAACACTGTGTAATTTCACTTGTAACATATGATGCTAATTTTTGAAATTGCTTAGCCAGTGACATAACAGTTTTGATGGTCCATGTCTGAGCTCAACTGATCAACTGTATTTCTACTGTATTATGCAACTAAGCCTAACTACTTGTGTGTGCTGACACAAGTTTTTACATTTGTATATCTGATCAAACACAATTTATTTATTCCTAGTAAAAACTGTCTTTTAAAAAAAAATTGAACTTTGACATTAATTCTTGGATTTTTTTTTTTGTTCTTAAAGTCACTAATATTCAAACTTTTCCTTTATTTACTTTATTGGCAAAATATGTTTCATAATATGAACCAAAAGAATTAACAACAAATTCAATTCAGCAAAAATTACAATTTTAAGAGAACCTTAAACTTTTTGTTATGCTATTCTTGAATAATCAAAAGTTTAGTGTGGAGTAAAAGATGCTGATGTGAAGCACTATACAATATTATTTTTATTATTGAAAGTACAGAAGCTGTTTTCATGCCTATCATGAAAAATAATGCTCTAAATCACTGAGAATATTTTGATTTAAATTATTAGAAATTAAGTTTTTCATCACAGTAATTATAAATGTGGATAATTGTTGACTATCATTGATATATTAATTGGCCATTCACTGTCAGGTAAAGTTGTTCTTGAAAAATGTTCATGTAGTTAACATATCTGTTAGAAATATAATCCTAATATTGTACAATCTATCATGTGTTTCACACTCTTTTTACCACTGTAAATAACCTCTGAATAGAAGCAATCCCTATATTCTACTTACATTAAATAATATTAATCTTGTAGCATTAATGAACAGTTTTGAAACAACACTTTATTTCATGGTACATTACATATGGTAAAACGAGGGTCATGATACAATACATTTAAACTTGTCATCAACCTGTTTACTATGTTTCATGAGTGGATTAGGACCCAGCAATATTAATGCTAAAAATTGTAAGTACATTGAGAAGCACACTTATCGTGTTAGTTTCTAACAAAACATTTGTGGTAAGACAACTTCATGCAGAGTCCAGCACCACTGGGATGCCAGGAGGGACCACACTTCATCCATATGTTTTATATTGTTTGAATACCTATGGGTAGAGAACATGGGCTATATAGTTAAATTGTGTGTTTGATTCATGCCTTCTGGAAAGAGAGCTACACATAGCTGCAACTCACTGTATCCTCTCCAGGATAAATTAGTGTTTCTCATTTTGTCATCATTTTTTAAGCTTAACCTGTCATGACCATTACAAGCTCATTCAAGTAAGTGAATGTTTTCTTCTGTTGTTGATGTTGAACTTGAACTGCATTTTATCGATTGGAAGATAAAGTGTAAACAGCATGAAGTAGATATGCTGTTTAATCATGTTATGGACATCAGTGTAGACAATGTAATGTAGACATGATGTTTGGAGATGTTATGGTCATTAGTGTAAACATTAAGATAAGCATGATGTTTGGAGATGTTATGGTCATTATTGTAAACAGAGTAAGGTAGGCATGATGTTTGGAGATTTTATGGTCATTAGTGTAAACATAGTAAGGTTCACATGATATTTGGAAATGTTATGGTCATTAGTGTAAACATAGTAAGGTTCACATGATATTTGGAAATGTTATGGTCATTAGTGTAAACATAGTAAGGTAGGCATGATGTTATGGTCATTAGTGTAAACATAGTAAGGTTCACATGATATTTGGAAATGTTATGGTCATTAGTGTAAACATAGTAAGGTAGGCATGATGTTTGGAGATGTTATGGTCATTAGTGTAAACAGTGTAATGTAGACATGATGATTGAAGATGTTATGGTCATTAGTGTAAACATAGTAAGGTAGGCATGATGTTTGGAGATGTTATGGTCATTAGTGTAAACAGTGTAATGTAGACATGATGTTTGAAGATGTTATGGTCATTAGTGTAAACAGTGTAATGTAGACATGATGTTTGGAGATGTTATGGACATTAGTGTAAACAGTGTAATGTAGACATGATGTTTGAAGATGTTATGGTCATTAGTGTAAACAGTGTAATGTAGACATGATGTTTGGAGATGTTATGGACATTAGTGTAAACAGTGTAATGTAGACATGATGTTTGAAGATGTTATGGTCATTAGTGTAAACATTAAGAAAAGCATGATAAACATTCCAAGTATTCAGGCACTGTCTGTGATTGAAATTAATCTTAAAAATTAAGATTTTAAACTGTTTTGCATGTGACTGACATGTCTGGGTCTGAGTATGGTAGTTGTTAGTGTATCAGATTGTGGATTTGAGAATCTTTAGTTTCGAGTGTGGTGCCACCAAACTCTTCACATTTTGAGCAGTGGATGCATTATAAGAGTGGCAGTGGACTCCACTATTCATTTAAGAGTAGCCTCCTCAGGTGGCAGATGCTGCTAATTGGTTGACTTTCATCTGATCCTCAGTTAAAAATTAAGGAACGTTATGCCTGAACCAGTGTTTTCTGATCCCTCTGTTTAAGCCTATGTGCATAAAGTGCTATTCAGGTGAATAAACAGACTAGCATGTCTGATCTTTCACAGACTACAATGTGAAAAAAGAAAGTGTATTTTTTGGAAGGGTAGAATATTAGGTCCATTTACCACATTTTACTGTCAAATGCAGATAAAAAAAAAGACAGTCTAAATGGGTATTAGAAATTCTTTTGTGGATCAATTTTACATGTTTCATCTTTACAGTGTTACGTCTCCGTTTGTTAATTAACTTTCCGTGACTTCGTTCCGACGAAACTTTAGCGACACAAGTCCTTACTTAATAAAACTGGTTTATTCTTTCTGAATATAACTTTACCGATACACTCAACTTCAACAGTTGCGCTATAACAAACTATAATTCACGTATCACGAACTAGACTTCAACAATACGTCTCTCTCTGACTGCAGTTCAGTTACTCATTACCTACACACACATCATTGTCCCGTCACGTTGTCACCCTCTTATATATACCAGACTACCCTATATCTAGTAATCTCCCGACAATTCACGAAGATACAAGATATTTCCAGAAAGCAGGGGGCGTGACACTAGTCACGTGACCTCGATGACGCAACAATAATAAATAAATAAAACGATTTTAAAGTAATGTTTTGGTATGCTTCCGTAATATTGTACAATAACTCTATTGTTTTTTTGTGCCGAATTCATTTTTACTAGCCATGTTGTACAAGTAAATAATTATTATTACAATCGTTTAATTTTAATATATCATCCTTAAAAGTTAGATGCATCACATTCTAATTTATTTCGAATAATTAGCTCATATTCTGTAATTAACTTAATATGTATTAATTACAATTAACTTCATATCTGCTTGCACTCTATTCAAGGGGCTTCAAAGAAAAATTAGTGCGCCAGGGCCTCAAACTATCTTAATGAGGGCTTGCGTATCAAACATCATTATATATGCTAATTGATTAAGTTAAAATCACGTGACACTAAACGCTCTTTAATCAGGAGAACTTCATAAAATTTAACAAATTCGTGTTTAAAACTTGACAATGAATACCAAACGTCCACCCCTTTGATTCTTTTGAAAACTTGACCAAAAAACTGCTAATCTAGTTTGTTTAGCCTAACCAATACTTGTGTATCTGCACGTCCTTTCACTGCTCTAAATCATCCGTCTTTAATACGAATGACAGAAAACTAAAGACGGTCCACTTTTACTCTTAGGTGAAGCTGTAGTAAAAATTTTAGACCGATAGCTCACGTGACCTTTTGCGTAGGCGTGCGAAACAACTTTGGTCAAAATTGAGCGATTTTGTTGAATAATTTTGCACACGCGGGTTATATTTAGACCAAATTTGACATATAATTATAGGTTATAGAGATCTATCAGAGCTCCAACTTTGAAAAAAAAATCCATAAAAGTTAAGTATGTTTTTCTATCAAATAAAGTTCCGTATTTTCGGTGCGAAGAAAAATAAGAAGAACTTGAATGAAAGGTTTTATATTTTATATCTCGTGTATTTCTCAATGGATTGTCTTGAAATCTGGTATGTGAAGTGATGGTCCAGTAGAACACATTCACTGAAACTATGTGTTAGTTTGGATTACCACAGTCTGAGCTACAGAAAGTGGAAAATCGCTAAACTATCACTCCTGTTAATAACATAACAGTGTGTCCTCCAGGTTGTTTTGGCCGCACAACGCAGTACCGTGTGTTTTGATATACAGTAAAGCCTTTGTAAAATCAGAAGCGTAAAGTGCCACCCGAACTTAATTATCTGCTCTTGTTGTTAGGGTATCAGAATGACTCAAAATGTGTTACTTCTCTCTATTCAGAAGCTAATAAAGCTCTGTCTACGCTGTCAGATAAATTGTTTTTTGCGATAGACGTATATAAAAAGAAGGTTCTCCATTAAACAACGCTTTTGTTGTAGCCGCGATAAAAATTCGCTATGAAACCATCATTTTTTTTTCCTTTCTTATCGTCGAAGGAAATAAAGATACGTATGGGGATTCCTCCAGAAATATCTTTACTGCATCTCATTAGGAGGAAACAGCTGTAGTCTGTATATTAGCAAAACGTTACTTTAGTGTAAATCTAAGAACTAACGAGTGAAAGCAAAAAAAGAATATGTTATAATAAGTGAACCACGCTACGCCTCCTATGTTCAGTGCCAAAGGAAGCCCAACACCAGGGCTGGTTGGTATACGACAGATAGTTAGTGGTCTAGGTTTGTTTGTTAAGCACAAAACTACACACACAACTGGCTATCTGTACCGTGCCAACCACGGGTGTTGAAACTCGAATTTTAGCGTTATAAACGTTCAGAGTCACAGGGGATGGGGGGTGGGAGGCTAGTGGTCTAGGCAGAGCACAGATAGTCTATTGAGTAGCTTTGTGCTTAATTACAAACAAACAAACAATTTTATTTAATTAACTTACAAATCAGATTGTTAGGGTAAGGATTCATATTTTGTTGATAATATTATTTATTTATTTTATTTTTAACACACCTATTATTTGATTATTTATTATTATTAATATTATATTTTATTTGAATTAACTTTACTATAATTCAGAAGAAGTTTGTTTTAAGCAAAAGGCTATACTTTAAGCTATTTGTTCTGTGGCCACCGCGGGTATCGAAACCCAATTTTTGTATCATTATTAGTCCTCGGACTTATTGTTGAGCCACCTGGGGACATTAAGAAGAAATAGCGAATCGGCAGCACAGACCGGACATTGTACTCATCCGTGATGGTTTTGGTAATTCTGCTGACCCCATTAGTTCTTGACGGCTTTGCATAGTAGATGGTAATAACTGCGCAACTTGTATTGGTGGCGCCACCATTCATATAGATAGATTTGCCGACATTTATTATTTTTTTTTTTTTTTACGTATTTAGGTTTCTAGTGTTATAAATTCGCAGACATACCGCTGTGCCACTAGGGGGCACTAAAATGTTTATTTGTTTCGGATATTCGCGGAAATCTACACAAAGGTTACTTGCGCTAATCATCCCTTAATTAAAAGCACTAACCGCCAACTATTGGGCTACTCATCTCATCGAAGAGTGCGATAAAACGTACCCAAAATGCAAAGCGTGATTTTTGTTTCTTTATTTTTCGGCAACGGGACGCAAACCATAAGCCCTCGGATCAACAGTCCACCATGTTAACTTCTACCGTCCTAATGTCCTATTGTTCCCGGTCCTCCAATAAAATTAAAACAACATATAAAGGAAAAACGTCCAATGTAATAACGACGCTAAAATATTTTATAATTTTCTAGTTGAATACAGATGCTTTTCGGTTTGATAGAATCCTAAATCATGATTGGTTGTTATATTATCACTGGTACCATCATCTTGAAAGTGTGACATAAGCAATATTTGTTGTGAGCTGCGCCAATAGAGTAGAGATACGAGGTTTTTCTCGATTTAAAAATAAATAAATTCTAGTTTAGTTATTCGGAAAAGCTATCCACTGAGACCCTAAATATACAAAATGGGAGACACACGTGATAAAAATATGAATGCTATGTCTAAAACTACTTCACTCGGAATAGGTTTCTGTTAAGTGTCACGATCGAAACCTCTGATGATATAGACATACTTGGGTTTTCTGGTCTTTATCAAGAAATTAGAAACTCTTTTCCGAGCATCGCATTTTGTTCGTGTCATGATCGCGTTCTGAAATATATGTTTGTTTTTGAATTTCGCGCAAAGATACACGAGGGTTATCTGCGCTAACCGTCCCTAATTTAGCAGTGTAAGACTAGAGGGAAGGCAGCTAGTCATCACCACCCACCGCCAACTCTAGGGCTACTTTTTTTACGAACGAATAGTGGGATTGACTGTCACATTATAACGCCCCCACGGCTAAAAGGGGCGGGAATCTTTGGTGCGATGGGGATTCGAACCCGCAGATTGCGAGTCGAGTGCTCTAACCACCTGGCCATGCCGGGCCTCTGATATATGAAAGAATTGGAACGAAGATGTCATTTTCAAACTTTTTACAGAATCGTAAAAGCGCGCTTATTTTTTTTTTTTATCCTGGAAAATTTCTCACGTCCTGTACATTAGAAATTTTCTTATTATTGTACACATCTTGTTCTTTCAAAATTACTAACATTTTCGGTGTGGTATTCACATCCTTCTTTGCGTAGTTAAATTTATTTTGTTTCAACTACCCAGTCCCTTACATTGTGCGATTCTATTATTTCATAGAATTGACAGTCCCACAGAAACAGACTTCGACTGATTCAGATTTGAAGAGTTCTTAATGAATCTCGCGCGAACGTGACTGCGACGTGTGCACAGTGTTAACACTACGTGTTTCGATCGTTGATTGTTTATGGATATTCACGCAAAGCGACTTAAGCGCAATCTACGTCAACCGTCCCTAATTTTGAACTGATAAACCAGAGGAAATATATTTGGACAGATGGATAGATACAGAGATAATTCGGGTTGGCAATCAACAGAATACAACGTTTCTTAAAAATTGGACGAACAGACGATTAGTTAATTAAACTTAAGCTATTTTGTCTTCTAGTGGATCGAGGGTAAGTTTACGGACTTACAACCCTAAAATCTAGAGTTCGATTTTCTGCTGTAGACGGAGCGCAGATTGCGCTAAAACAATAACAACAATAATTTTTTCAGTCACTTATTTACTTTTAAATATATATATTTAA
>NW_013670316.1:14133-14646 GCF_000517525.1 Limulus polyphemus
CTACTGGTTTCCCGAAGCTGACTTATTAGTGGTATTTTTCTTACACTGGCTCCTCAGATGTCCTTGCTCCTCACAGTTCCAACAGCCTTTCTGGGTAGTAGCCTTTCCTGCTGTATCATCTCTCCTGTGCTGAAGTTTCCAGAATTGAGCTCTCTTGTGCCCAGGTTTGTTACAGTGCCAGCAAAGACCCTCAAACTTCTCTGAAAGCTGACCTTTTCTGGCCTTGAATCCAGATGACTGTACCAACCTCGGTACCTCTGTGCTGGACTTAACGTAGGATTCAAATTCGAGAGCTCTGGCCATTGCATCCTGCATGGTAGAGGGGTGTGCTTGCTTCACTTGCATCTTAAGTTGTGGACTGTCCAAGGCATCTACGAATTGATCCCTCAGCAACAACTTGAGGAGATCGGGTGGTGCAGTTGGGTAGGCCTTGTGTGCCATGCTTTCCAAGTCGTGTGCCAATTCTTGCAGGCTCTCCTCTTTAGCACAAACTCTCGTCTTGAACCTGGCCCT
>NW_013670316.1:15233-17588 GCF_000517525.1 Limulus polyphemus
TTTCCACCTCTCATTTCCATATTCTTCTCTCTCTTTTTTTTTTTTTTCCTATCCCCCTTCTGACATCAATTTGTTACGTCTCCGTTTGTTAATTAACTTTCCGTAACTTCGTTCCGACGAAACTTTAGCGACACAAGTCCTTATTTAATAAAACTGGTTTATTCTTTCTGAATGTAACTTTACCAATACACTCAACTTCAACAGTTGCTCTATAACAAACTGTAATTCACGTATCACTAGCTAGACTTCAACAATACATCTCTCTCTGACTGCGGTTCAGTTACTCATTACCTACACACACATTATTGTCCCGTCACGTTGTCACCCTCTTTTATATACCAGACTACCCTATATCTAGTAAATGCTAGAGCATTCGCCAAGGTACAGGATAGTTCTAGAAACGTGGTGTGACAATAGTCATGTGACTTCGCTGACGCAACAACAGCATACTAAACGACTATATGAACAATTTATTGTGATAAAGGCTAGCCACTTTCTTCTAATAAAGTATGGTGTTATTTAATGTTACTGTTGTTCAAGGTGGTTATAAGTGAATGAGAATTCTGTAATTATTACGCTGATGTAATTTTTATGATACAAAATCTCTTCTATATACAATGTTTATACTTGCAATCATTGTAAACATCTTAAAATGATATTCCAAGTTGTATTTGTAAAATAAATTACCACTAATAATGTTAATTTTTATAAAATTAGGTCCTAAATCTCTTCTACATACGATGTTTATACTTGCAATCATTGTAAACAGCTTAAAATGATATTCCAAGTTGTATTTGTAAAATAAATTACCACTAATAATGTTAATTTTTATAAAATTAGGTCCTACCAAAGAGTTAGCCGTATGGGTGGACGAATCCCACATGCTACGGACATCCTTTGGTCGGAACAGGCCAACTTCACCATCTGAACTTCATCCTAATGATCCCTTGGAGCTTTCTGATGAAGCTAATGTGTAAGTATTGTGTTGATGAAACAAGGAATGAGTTTTCATTATAAAGCTAAAGCAATAAATACTCAAAATAAATGTGAAACTCTTTCTTTCACTCAATTCACCAACTGCCTCAGAGTTTGACCAGTTTGGGGGAATTCCATCCCTCATCAGCAACACTGGACAAGGATAAATAAAAAACAAGACTAGGCGTCTTATATAGAGGTGTTTTGGGTCTATTTTACGCACCACAGTGACCCTATGTTTACAGAGGATTTGAAGATTATGTAGCATTGATGAAACTAGTCTCAGTGATAAGTGGTGATAAATTGAGCTTTATATTTCTTTTTCAGTTCTTAAACTTTGTCTGCTGAATAATTTCAACAAATAAACTACTAGAATCAATGTTAAAGAATTCTTGAAAACATAAACATAAGATTATTTTGGTGAGTAAAAGACAACCGAAAAAAACACTATCCTAGTATAATGAATGAAGGGTATATATATATGTATCTATCTATGTACTTGTCCGAAATAATAAATACAATGTGGCGCCATCTATTGAATGGTACCACAAACACAAAATCCATAAAAACATTTCACTTTTTGGATATTCAGGATTCAGACAATTAGAAAAATAACTATAGTATGTGCAACAACCATTTCTTTATCAAGTAACCAAATTTAAGTAAATGTACTCTCTTCACAACAAGAATACAACTTTCACAAGGACTGTACGTAAATATAGAACTAATGAAAATGGAGTTCTTAAAAAAATATATTGTTTTTCAGTAAAGAGCACCACTTTTATTGCATAAAAACATTACAATTTATATCAGCACAATCTAAACACTTTTACCATGCAGTACTTCCCAGAAAAATCCTTTTTTAGAAAATTTTCACATTTAAAAAAATCTTTTTCAATGAGGTATGAACACTACAATTAATAATTACTAGCACAAACAGCCACCTTAGGGCAGTGTTTCTGCTAGTATGTATAACTGAATAAACTGGGCATTTTTGTTTTTAATAGTTACTTTTTTGTGTTGCCTTGTAAATTAACAGTACAGTAGTCCCTGGTGGATACGAACCGTCCCAATAATGACTTCCTTTTAAATATGACTTTTTTTCTGTGCACAGAACGATTTTCCATTGGTCTGACCTCCCACGAACAACTTCCTGGCAGATGCGACATGTGACTGTGTTTTTAGGTGGAAGGTTGAATTATGACTTCTCTATAAGGCATTTTTCACATCGATAATGTAATTTACAAAGACACACGAGTACAATGTACACAGTATGAAACAAAGAGGTCACATGACTGGAGATTGCTTCACAGTTTGGTGTATATGAAACAAAGAGGTCACATGACTGGAGATTGCTTCACAGTTTGGTGTATATGAAAC
>NW_013670316.1:18012-31226 GCF_000517525.1 Limulus polyphemus
ATATGAAACAAAGAGGTCACATGACTGGAGATTGCTTCACAGTTTGGTGTATATGAAACAAAGAGGTCACATGACTGGAGATTGCTTCACAGTTTGGTGTATATGAAACAAAGAGGTCACATGACTGGAGATTGCTTCACAGTTTGGTGTATATGAAACAAAGAGGTCACATGACTGGAGATTGCTTCACAGTTTGGTGTGTACCCTGGGGTATTCAAGTCAAACTCCTTGGTATGTACACATAGGTGTTTTGTTTTAAAAACTTTCAGGTCCTGAAAGGTAACCAGGGGCAGTCAAAAACTGTGGAATTAAGGTTTATTCTTTTAGTGAATGTAGTAGTGTTTGAGCTTGATTAGGATTTAATAG
Source organism: Limulus polyphemus (assembly GCF_000517525.1). Lineage (NCBI taxonomy): Eukaryota > Metazoa > Arthropoda > Merostomata > Xiphosura > Limulidae > Limulus > Limulus polyphemus. The sequence continues at coordinate 18,379 of NW_013670316.1, forward strand.
TGAGGTGTGAAGATTGTTAACTCATGGTTTGTTGAGTGACAGACTCGACTAATCTGTGCGGTAACCATGGCTAATGAAAGCTGCGATTGTCTCATGCTGAGAACAGGAAGTCACTCTGAAGAAGGCTCAAAGTGCTGATATAGAAACGTGACATGGACGTTGATATAGACCAAAGTTGTAACAAAAGTAACAAAATATGGAAGCTAGAGAATTTTTAATCCACTTGAAATTGGTTTAATGCAACATATTACATTTTATGTAGTATTTGTATTCATAGAGAATTACCTTATTAGGAATTGGCTAGAGTCTAGTTCAGTACATTTTATGTAGTATTTGTATTCATAGAGAATTACCTTATTAGGAATTGGCTAGAGTCTAGTTCAGATATTTATTCTTATTTCTTTACTGATTCTTTTAAATTTGTGGAATGGTCCCTTTTCAAAGCTGAGATCATAGGATCCAAGTTTGAAGGTGAAATTTTGGTTTAGGGTGGGGCTGTTTCATTCAATTAAAATATGTAGCTTCCAATGTTTGGTTCTTTGTTTAAAATTACAGTGCTATGTGTAGATATACTGTGGATTTTTTGAGTTGCAATGGTGGTAAATATGTGTTTTTTTTATTATGTTCGGTGAATCTGGTTACCAGTTTTTTTACTGATTTCTCTGTAGAATTCTGGAAATTTATTGCATATTATTTTATAAATTGATGCTCAAATTGTGTGCTGAAAACTAATAATGAAACACTTCTTGATATAATAACTGCCAGACTCGTGAACATTCAGAGCGACTCCGTTAAATGTGCAAAACAAACAAAGATGGAGGATTTTTTTATGAAATAAGTTTTGTGTTAGTTTGTAATATTTTATATGTATGTAATAAAAATGTGATACCTAGATGTTTATGAAATAAATGTGATTGATGAATATTATTTTACATAAAACAAAACAATTTTAAGTTATCTTTATTGAACTGTTATCCATCATAACTATTATTATACCAACTTGCTACGTTATCTGACTACCTATACAGTATACAAACCATTATGCTCAACCCCTGGGAATAGCAAGTGGCACAGCTTGAACTCGGTTGTTCGTTATCTGGTTGTTGATCTTTTGAATAACGACTTCCTGTCAGATGTGACATTTTTATCATGACAGATAAGTCAGTCGTTTCTAAGAAGGACTACTGTACCAGTTTGTTTTATACCCCAGTAATAATAGAACATTTATAAATCAGTCGTATCTAAGAGGGACTACTGTACCAGTTTGTTTTAAACCCCAGTAATAATAGAACATTTATAAATCAGTCGTATCTAAGAGGGACTACTGTACCAGTTTGTTTTATACCCCAGTAGTAATAGAACATTTATAAGTCAGTCGTATCTAAGAGGGACTACTGTACCAGTTGGTTTTATACCCCAGTAATAATAGAACATTTATAAGTCAGTCGTATCTAAGAGGGACTACTGCACCAGTTTGTTTTATACCCCAGTAATAATAGAACATTTATAAGTCAGTCGTATCTAAGAGGGACTACTGTACCAGTTGGTTTTATACCCCAGTAATAATAGAACATTTATAAGTCAGTCGTATCTAAGAGGGACTACTGTACCATTTGGTTTTATACCCCAGTAATAATAGAACATTTATAAGTCAGTCATATCTAAAAAAGTACTACTGTACCAGTTTGTTTTATACCCCAGTAATAATAGAACATTTGGTGGAATTTTTCTGTGTATTTTAGTTTACATGTACTATGTAAATTTGAGTTGTATGAACTAAATCTTTGTTTAACATTTGTTGAAATTATTTATGTAAGTGTACTGTATTATTAATTTAGTTAGTTTAAAAAACATGTATACAAAAAATTTAATTTTTTCTTTGTTCCACCACCAGAGGCCGTTTTCCAGTAGAAGAGTTGCATGATACATTTCCTGATGGTAAGTTAACTGTAATGTTAATAAAATATTGAAAAGATATGTTAATGATAAAAGAAAAAAGGTCTAATTTGTGTATCATTGTGCTTGGCTCGTATTCTTTTGCTAACTCAATTAAGTTCAACAAAACCTTAACTTGACCAAGATTCATTTGACATTAATAAATGATGATGATAGATCTATACAGAAACAAAATATTAAATTATCTCAAATATGTTGCCTTCAAAAAATGATAATCTGGCACTGTGATAGATATTTAACAGAAGAAAAATGTTGAACAATGGAGTGTATGCAATAGAGCCCATAGGCTAGTTTTTGCTTTTCCTGTGTATTTGAAATATGTTATAGTTTTATTGAGCTTATACAATCAGTGAGGTCTTATAAAAGGTAAAAATAAAACTGAAACACTTTGGAAAATAACTTTTTGGGTAGTAATGGCCTTCCTCAGGTATTGAATAACAAGTTTGTAAATGTGAATTTTATAATTTTTCTGCCAGTTCTCCAGTCTTTAAATCACACACAGTTTCAGTATCACAGAGTATATTTTGAGATCTGGCATGGCCTGATGGTTAGGGTGCTAGAGTTGCAACGTGCGAGTTGCAGGTTTCAATCCCTATTGCTAAACAACTGTTGCCCTTTCAAGTGTAGGGGAAATCTAATGTGATAGTCAATCTCACTATTTGTTGGTAAAGGAGTAACCAAAAAGTTCATAGTGGGTGGTGTTGACTAGCTCCCTTTACTCTAGTCTTTCACTGCTAAATTAGGGATGTTTATATGGAGAGAAGATGGTTTTTTTACTAAAGTTCATTGCAGGAGATGATGTAGGTAAGTATTTGAAGTAAAAAAAGTAATATGTAATTTCACCTTTAGAATTTTCTTTTTCTTTCTACCCAGCAGTGAATGCTTTTTGAACATTTAATCTTTAAATTTTTTTGCCTTTTTTTTTCAGTTATGATTACTAGAAATACAGTGCTTTTTTTGTGTATTTGGATCAGAAAACTGAAATTTATAAAGCCATTTGTCTGTAGGATCTGGTAATGTGTTATCCGAGAACTTTGTTCCCATGTGGTATTTGCTAGAGAACCACCATGGAGCCAGGTAGGTTCTGCAGAGTATATGCTCCTTTTTGGTTTACATTTATATTCCACACAATTACCAATAACCATTACATTCTGTTTCTAATTATTAAATATTGTTAAGCCTTTTACAATTTATAAATAGATATGTTTTATTCAGAAACAAAATGTAAGATAAAACTTAGGTCACTCTACTGCATCTATTATATTAGTTATTTACGAAGAGCTAAACCTATTCCTTGAAACTGAAAAAATTCATAAAACTAGTAGTTCACAAACATGTTCTGCTAACAAAGTTAGTTTACTTAAAAAACGTGTAGTTATGTATGTTGTTGAAACTAAATTTAAGAAAATAAAGTTTGTATATGGAATCTAAATTTGTCTAACAACTAATACATTTATCAACACGCAGTACTCTGTTTCTTGTAAGTGTTTATTATTGTCCCTACTTTCAATTATTCTAAACATGCTCTTAGTAAATATTACTAGTATTATGCATTATGTGACAGTGAAATTACTGTTTTAGTATGTTTTTTAAAAAACTAATGGTATAAGTTGATGTACTTATATGTATTCAACTAATCATCTTTATTCATTTTTGCAATAGGTGGTGGGGATGCAAGTAGTGTTTCATGATTTGTGAAGGTTTCTTGATCTTAGGTGAATTAAAAAATATTAGATTGGCTTCAAACATACATTTCTATATGAGTAAATTTATTTTTCAATTGAAACTTATTTCAAGATACAAACTATTGCTAATACTTTTAGTGTTGATGATTTTTGTTGGACTTGTACAACAATAGAAAGCCTAGCATGGCCTGGTGGTTAGGTTACTTGTAGTGTTGTTGATTTTTGTTGGACTTGTACAACAATAGAAGGCTTAGTATGGCCTGGTGGTTAGGTTACTTGTAGTGTTGTTGATTTTTGTTGGACTTGTACAATAATAGAAGGCTTAGCATGGCCTGGTGGTTAGGTTACTTGTAGTGTTGTTGATTTTTGTTGGACTTTTACAACAATAGAAGGCTTAGCATGGCCTGATGGTTAGGTTACTTGTAGTGTTGTTGATTTTTGTTGGACTTGTACAATAATAGAAGGCTTAGCAGGGCCTGGTGGTTAGGTTGCTCAGCTTACAATCTGTATGTTGAGAGTTTGAATCCCCATCATTGAACATGCTCACCCTTTCAGCCATGGGGGCACTATAATGTGATGAGCAATCCCACTATTTGTAGATAAAACAGCTGACAGTGGGTGATGTTGACTATCTGCCTTTTCTCTAGTCTATCACTGTTAAGTTAGGGATGTCTAGGAGAGATAGTCGTTATTCGATGACGAGGAACCCACTTTGCTGTTATGTTAAACTTGTATTAAAGTTTTTCTTCATAACCCATTCAAGCCATCTCCAAGCATACATAGTCATTATGTAGCTTTGTGAAACATTAAAAACAAACTAAACCAAACAACAGTATGTCTCTGACCTAATGTGATCACAAATGCTTTGTTTAATTATGTAAAGGTATATCTATACAAAACACTGTAATTTTAAACAAAGAACCAAACATCAATAAATGCAGAATATAGGAAGCTATCTTAATTTAACAAAACAGTCTCACCCTAAACCAACACTCTAGGGTATTAAGATACCTATTACTAGACTGTGAATCAATCTCCGGTCATGTGACTTCTTTGTTTCACACTGTATATATATTCACGTGTCTCTATAAACTACTTGTACCTGTGGATGACATAATCTTGTTGTAACATCATACATTTGTAATAAAGTTTTTTCTTTCATTACCCAGTCAAGCCATCTACAGATTTTTATTTTCATGTGGATTTGTCAAGTTTGAAATAGGAAGTAAAAACAATAGATAGAATTTCTTTGCATTTGTTTTTTATTAGTTGATGTAATTGTTATTAAAAGTATAGATAAGAGAACTTAAATGCATATTAAAAAACATGAAATTAAAACTGCAGTGTTCCTGGACATTCATGTCAGCTAACTAGTTATATCTGCTAAGATCCTGTGACTTGTGAAACGTTTTTTATTTCTATGGGGCTGGCACTTTTGCAAGTAATTTTTATAATACTGGTAAACATTTGTTAGTGGCTAAAAAAGTTAATTTCAGCAATGTACATGCATGTATTTCATGCTATTAGTTTTAGCTATGAATTAGGAGTTTAATGAGAACTTTTAACTGTATGTAGTTTTGACGATTTGAAGGCTGGACTGACATGCCTACGAAGAAAAGTTACGCAGCATCAAGAAGGACCTTTATCCTTCTTAAAATCTAATGTAATGGCAATTGTTGAATGTTTCCAGGTCCTAGAATGTAAGTTGATGATATCTTAGATGGTTTTCATAATGCTTAAAACACTTAGTAATGCTTACATTACTATAACAACTGAATAAGGCTTAACTGTATAGTTTCTTTCAATATACATATGCTTTGAATTGATTTTCAAGAACCATATCCAGAACTGTTTGGTTGCATTATTGATTTGATTTATAAAAACTCAAAACCCAAAAATCCAAAGAGTGAATTAATAAACAAAAATAGTCACAGATGATTGGCTGACAAGATCAGTAACTGGTCAAAGTACCTTGAGTAAATGTAGTATATCAGTTTTCAACATAAGTTCAGTATTCTCTTTGATATTATCAGCTTTAATATAGAATTTCTGCTTCAGCACTCCAAACAGCACAGAAGAAAGATAAACAAGAAGTTGGTACTGACTTAACTGAGAAATTAGAGGAGGCTGTTGTTAGTAAGTTCCTTATTGAAATAAGCTTTTAATTTTTCGTTCAAACTTTATTAGAATATCTTTTAAGTTCCCTTAAATACCTGTACAGGAATAAAAGGAAAATATTCTATGACTATTATGCAAACTAGCTGAAAAGCTGCCCTATGAGTGATTGTTTGTGCTAGTAATTACTAATCGTAGTATTCATACCTGATTGAAAAAAATTTAGAAAAATTAGTATTTTCAAAAAAAGGATTTTTCTCTGGGAAGTACTGCATGTAAAAGTGTTCGGATTGTGCTCTTTAGTCATACGCAACTCATTGTATCAAAATTATTCAATGTACAGAGCTCAAAATGTTCATAGATTTTACTGATATAAACTGTAATGTTTTTATATATTAAAAGTAGTACTGTTTATTGAAAAAATAATAGTTTTTTAAGAATTCCAGATTCTCAGTACTACATTTAAAAATTATATCAATAAACATATAATCAAACCCTCACGTACAGTCCTTGTGAAAGTTGTGTTCTTGTTGTGAGAAGAGTACTTTTATTTAAAATTGTGTTCTATTATAAAGAAATGGTTGTTGCACATACTACAGGTTTTTTCTAGTTTTCTGAAATTGAATACCCAAAGTGTGAAGTTTTTCATGGATTTTTGTTTTTGGTGCCATTCAATAGATGAAGCAGGAGTTTTGGTTACATACATATATAATGACATATGCTATGTCCATTATATTATGAGGTATGGAAAATCAAGTGGATAGAAGATTATTGAAACCATAAAGATCTCTCTCTCTCTCTCTCCCTCTACATGTTACCATCATTATTATCAGGGTATCTGTGGAATCACATAAAAATTTCTAATATTTTATTTTCATAATTTTCATTACCACAAAGTAATAACATCTAATGCTAACAGTTACCACAACCTAAAGTTCTAACATTATAAGTCAGCATTGTCATCATGGTTTGTGTTTATCCATCTTATGTAATGTTCTTTATAAGTCAGCATTGTCATCATGGTTTGTGTTTATCCATCTTATGTAATGTTCTTTATAAGCCAGCATTGTCATTATGGTTGGTGTTTATCCATCTTATGTAATGTTCTTTATAAGCCAGCATTGTCATCATGGTTGGTGTTTATCCATCTTATGTAATGTTCTTTATAAGCCAGCATTGTCATTATGGTTGGTGTTTATCCATCTTATGTAATGTTCTTTATAAGTCAGCATTGTCATTATGGTTGGTGTTTATCCATCTTATGTAATGTTCTTTATAAGTCAGCATTGTCATCATGGTTTGTGTTTATCCATCTTAAGTAATGTTCTTTATAAGTCAGCATTGTCACCATGGTTTGTGTTTATCCATCTTATGTAATGTTCTTTATAAGTCAGCATTGTCATCATGGTTGGTGTTTATCCATCTTGTGTAATGTTCTTTATAAGTCAGCATTGTCATCATGGTTGGTGTTTATCCATCTTAAGTAATGTTCTTTATAAGCCAGCATTGTCATCATGGTTGGTGTTTATCCATCTTGTGTAATGTTCATTATATGCCAGCATTGTCATCATGACTTATGTTTATCTGTGTTATGTAATGTTCATTATAAACCAGTACTCTCATTATTGTTTGTGTATATCTATCTTATGTAATGTTGATTATATTCCTATATTGTTGTCATGGTTTGTGTTTATCTGTGTTGTGTAATGTTTATTATATGCCAGCATTGTCATCATGATTTGTTTATTCATATTATGTAATGTTGATTATATTCCTATATTGTCGTTATGATTTGTGTTTATCAATCCTATTTAATGTTTATTATGTACCTCCAACATCATCATGACTTGTGTTTGTGCAACTTATGTATGATTTTGGGAAATAAAAAGTACATAAAGAACATCATTTACATATAAAAACTTCATAATATTTTCTTTATTTATTATAACATCCTTTCTTTTGACATTTAGAGATTGTAAAATTTAGAATATTATCTTTGTTTGTGTAGTTTCACCTGAGGTTTTAGGTTTCATGCAGATCTTAATTTTGACTTTTAGAAAGCAAGAAGGAAGCAGACTCATTATTTGAAGCTGTTCTTGCACGTAAAGACCGAGCTGATGCCACACGGAATGCTTTAAGTGCTCTCCAGCGATTCAAGTTTCTTTTCAATCTTCCTGCTAGCATTGAGAGAAACATCCAGAAGGTAAAGTATTGAGTATCAGTTGTTGTTGAATACAAACTAAATCAAATTATTTTGTAATTCAGTTACTCGTTATCATTTCTTTAAAGCTACCTTCATTAACATTACTGTTTATTTTATTTATTAAACTAATTTTCAATTGATTTATAGTTTGTTGTTATAAAGATTATTTCACATTGTTAGCTAAATCTACCAAGCTGTATAACTTTTATTGCAGTATGGTAGATCTTTCTAGTGTTGATTAGAATTCAATACATCAGCTTTTATTTATTGATTTTTTTTGTAATTCCTAATTTTATTTTTATGTTTATTTATAACGATTATTCAGCATTGTTAGCCTAGTAAATGAATTTAGGACTAACCTAAATTTTCTGGGCTGGCCGAACCTCGTGGGATGTTATTGAGTTTACAACCAAAACTACTATTAGCAGCAAGGGTATCCAACTGCATAAACAGTGCATTGAAATCATTATAAGTAAGACAGTTTCAACAGAGGATTTACTTATGCTCATTATGTTTAGTTCTGATCTACGTAGTTTGTATTAATCCTTAACTGGTTGGATGGGGTCAGAAAAACCTATGTTGACTTTTCAAGTCAATATTCCAATTCAGCTAGTGCTGCTCTCTGTGTGATATTGTCTATACTCTATCCTCAATCAGTTCTTGAGTGTTGAGTGGAGCAGATGTGATGTTGCAGTTCTATTTCTTACCATTGTAATTATTTGTTGCTGTTGGGTCATTCTGACCCTACCAGTTGAGGGTTAAACCCAGTGGTGTGATGGAGCTGGAGTAGAAAAGAATGCCATGGTTGTATTTATTTAACAACTGGCACTTTGGCTGTTGTTTTTTTAACAGAACCACCGTGGTTGTATTTATTTAACAACTGGCACTTTGGCTGTTGTTTTTTTAACAGAACCACCATGGCTCCAGTTGTTAAATAAATACAAACTGAACCACCGTGGTTGTATTTATTTAACAACTGGCACTTTGGCTGTTGTTTTTTTAACAGAACCACCATGGTTGTATTTATTTAACAACTGGCACTTTGGCTATTGTTTTTTTAACAGACCCACCATGATTGTATTTATTTAACAACTGGCACTTTGGCTGTTTTTTTTAACTGAACCACCGTGGTTGTATTTATTTAACAACTGGCACTTTGGCTGTTCTTTTTTTTAACAGAACCATCATGGTTGTATTTATTTAACAACTGGCACTTTGGCTGTTGTTTTTTAGAACCACCATGGTTGTATTTATTTAACAACTGGCACTTTGGCTGTTGTTTTTTTAACAGAACCACCGTGGCTGTATTTATTTAACAACTGGCACTTTGGCTGTTGTTTTTTAACAGAACCACCATTGTTGTATTTATTTAACAACTGGCACTTTGGCTGTTGTTTTTTAACAGAACCACTGTGGTTGTATTTATTTAACAACTGGCACTTTGGTTGTTGTTTTTTTAACAAAACCACCAAAGGACTAAATAATGCTGATCTTACCTAAATAACTTATTTGTTGTTATAAGTATTGAAATAAGTATGTGTAAATGTAAAATAAACTTAAATTATACAGATAGTATTTTATACTGTTGAATTTGTAGGTTTAAAGTATGACTTAAAAAATATAGAATGTATACAAGTGATCTTATTTTATCTAGAGATGCTGTATATTCTACACATAGTATATTGTACTTTTATCACTCAGATATGCCAACTAATTATATAAGTCTGAAGGTTAAGTGAAGTAGCAGGTTATTATAAACTTATTAAATGCCTAAAATGCATGTATAATGTATAAGTGTATTAAAATTTAGTTGGTGCTGTGGCATGAAACATTTTACCGCTACATCATTGATTAAGCCCAAAATTATACTTCAGCTGTGAGAACCTAAATAAGGGCTTAACATAATAACTTTGTTTGATGTTTCTGCAGAATCACAGTTACATTGAAATATTATACATACTGAGATTCTGTGTGCAGATTGATTTTATATGGTCTGTTTATTTTTCAGGGTGACTATGATGTTGTTATCAATGATTATGCAAGAGCTAAATCCCTATTTCATAACACAGAAGTGGCCGTATTTAGGAAGGGTAGGTTGAAACAATGAGATATGTTTATTCTTGTGATTGGATCCATTATAAATTTGTATAATAAAATGTAATGAAAACAAGTAGTGTTTGAATTTATGTCACTATGTTGGATAATTTTCTTCATACATATAACATAGCTATCTGCTGTCTTCCAGTGTATCAGGAAGTGGAACAGAGAGTTGAGAAGTTTCGAGAAATGTTAAGTGAACGTTTGAAGAAGCTTCCCGCACCTGTAGATGAACAGAAAAGGTTGATCAGGTGAGGAAGTCCATTTATTATTGACACAAATTATATTTATAACTCTAATAGCGTGTTTGAAACTGGTTCCAGAAACATTTATAAGAAACTTGTTTGGAGTTTAGAATGCTCCTTATATTTTATTTTATTGATTTTTGTTATTTCACATTTTATCTTGAGTAAAAAGCAGTTTTTTTTTTGTCATCACCTTGATAATTTTGTTAAGTTTTCTGCAGTTGGTTTTGAAATGTGATTTAAGTTATCAATCATTTCTTTAGATGAATATTTTATCTTCTTTTTACATGTTATTGTTGTGAAGGGCTAACAACAACATTCTTTCGTAATGATTAGTTATTCCTATTATCAATCCAATTTTTCTTTCACAATCAACCCAATTATTTTAGTCTGTCAACTGTGTGGAGTGAGGTATGGCTATTGTATGTAGGTTATAGCCATCTGATGATATTATTTTGTTAATATTTCGGTTGTTGCTTGTTTTTAATAAACTTAGGAAATAGAGAAAATGTTAGATTTTTTGTTTGTCATGTTCAGTCTCCATGTTTTTTTGGGTAAACACTTGACCCGTTGTAAGCAAGCATGAAGTGCTTACTTGAAATAGACTTATAAGAATATTGGAACAGAAAATTCTAGTGTGAAGTCATTGTTTCACTGGAGAGGTAGGTAGGTGTGTAAGAGAAAATGACTAAATTAGACTGAGGACAAACTTTGATGTAAAATTTGTAACCTATATGCCTTGTAAATTTAGGTTTATGTCATGAAATATCATACAAGAAATTTTCTATTAAATCCAGGTATCTAGTAAACTTAGAAGTGGCTGGTGACCCTGCTTGGGATCTGATGTGCTACATTCACAACTGGTTACAAGATAGCATGAACAGCTGTAAGGAGAAACATCTTGTCTTAGGTATGTTGTCTATTGTGTGGAGTAAGGATAAGCATCTCGCCTTAGGTACATAGTATGTTATTTATTGTGTAGAGTAAGGATAAGTCTCGTGTCTTAGGTACGTAGTATGTTGTCTATTGTGTGGAGTAAGGATAAGTCTCGTGTCTTAGGTACGTAGTATGTTGTCTATTGTGTGGAGTAAGGATAAGTCTTGTGTCTTAGGTACATAGTATGTTATTTATTGTGTGGAGTAAGGATACGTCTTGTGCAGGACCAACTAACATAAGTCCTCATTCAAATGTTTAAAGTTCATGCTACTAATGGTCATGGAATGATACACAGATGTTGAAGTTAATGTTACTAATGGTCAAGGAATCACACACAGATGCTTGAACTACATGCTATTGATGGTCAAAAAATCACACACTGATGTTTGAAGTTCAAGCTACTAATGGTCAAGGAATTGCACACAGATGTTTGAAGTTCAAGCTACTAATGGTCAAGGAATTGCACACAGATGTTTGAAGTTCAAGCTACTAATGGTCAAGGAATTGCACACAGATGTTTGAAGTTCAAGCTACTAATGGTCAAGGAATTGCACACACATGCTTGAAGTTCATTCTACTGATGGTCAAGGAATTGCACATGGATGTGTGAAGTTTATGCTACTGATAGTCTTATGAAAGTCCTACTCCAATATTTGCATGGAAAAGAAATTTTAAGTTAAGAGAAACCAGTTTTGTGTAGAATGACAGTACAAACCAGTTTTGTGTAAAGGGACAGTACAAACCAGTTTTGTGTAAAGGGATGGTACATACCAGTTTCGTGTGAATTGACGGTACAAACCAGTTTCGTGTAAATGGACGGTACAAACCAGTTTCGTGTAAAGGGACGGTACAAACCAGTTTCGTGTAAAGGGACGGTACAAGCCAGTTTCGTGTAAAGGGACGGTACAAGCCAGTTTCGTGTAAATGGATGGTACAAGCCAGTTTCGCGTAAAGGGACGGTACTGCCATAAATACTCTCAAATGATTAGGGTATTTTAATCGTTTTTATCAAAGTTTAGATGAAATTAGTAACAAGCAAGTATTTTGGGAACTTGACTCAATAATAGCAAGATAACTTACTGAATGTAATGTAACTGAACATTTTCTAATTTTAGGGTGAAAAGGATTTATATGCATGAGGAACATCTTTTACATTATGTGATTCATATTATACTGATATAGTGAGTAGTAAGATGGCTAGAGACCAGAAAGAATACCAGTGATACCATTATAGTGAGTAGTAAGATGGCTAGAGTTTAGTATTATTTATGGTATCACTGGTCTCTAGCTATCTTACTACTCACTATATCAGTATTCTTTATGGTATCACTGGTCTCTAGCCATTTTACTATTCACTATATCAGTATTCTTTATGGTATCACTGATCTCTAGCCATTTTACTACTCACTATATCAGTATTCTTTATGGTATCACTGGTCTCTAGCCATTTTACTATTCACTATATCAGTATTCTTTATGGTATCACTGATCTCTAGCCATTTTACTACTCACTATATCAGTATTCTTTATGGTGTCACTGGTCTCTAGCTATCTTACTACTCACTATATCAGTATTCTTTATGGTATCACTGGTCTCTAGCCATTTTACTA
>NW_013670316.1:31918-43077 GCF_000517525.1 Limulus polyphemus
ACACAAGATAGTTAAATCTGATTATCTTCTGAAACTGTATTAGTACTAGTGTAGAATTTGAAGGAAACACAAGATAGTTAAATCTGATTACATATCCTTCTGAAACTGTATTAGTACTAGTGTAGAATTTGAAGGAAACACAAGATAGTTAAATCTGATTACATATCCTTCTGAAACTGTATTAGTACTAGTGTAGAATTTGAAGGAAACACAAGATACTTAAATCTGATTACATATCCTTCTGAAACTGTAGTAGTACTAGTGTAGAATTTGACTGTTTTGCAAGAGATTGTTTTGTTTTGTTTTGAAAAAGGAAATTCTATTTCAGAGTTCAGACTAAGTTCTATTAGGTTCAGAAGCTGTTGTAGTTGCTGTAGTCAACTGTCAGATTTTTCTCTGAATTATTCTGTAAGCCATAAAAGAACAAGTGAATTGTAGTTTTTCATATCCATAGTTTAATACTGGTTTTGAACTTTTAATTAAAGTTAGCTTTTATGTTTAACTTTTTTCTATCTTCTTAGTATTAACTTGCTATCTTTAATATTTGTACAAAAGTATTAAACTTCTAGTCACAGTAATTAACTTGTAATTAATTAAGTAATTAATTTTTTTTTAGTATTCATTGAAGTACATTTTTTTGTTTGTATAAAATATTTCCTTTGCCAGCACTTCAGAAACTATGCTGAAGAAATATACTTTATAGATTTCTTACACCCAACATGTTTCAACCTCTATAGCTAAAACAACTTTAAATATTTCCATTCTGGTTTCTTCCTTGCTTTATAGCCAGTGGAGAATCTGAAGAGAATCAAAATTTAAATGATGATGATTTAGAAAATGACATGCCCCAGGTAATCATGTTTGTGGAAGAAGTAGTGTCTTTGTTTGAAACACATTTTCCTGACTTTTGGAAGTTGGGACAAGCATACCTTAATGGAGAACTCTACTCAAGAGAGGTAAACAGAATATCTTTTAATGTTTTAATTTGGTGTAATTGTAATTTAATGTATGCAAGTACATTATAATGCAAAGTATGTATTGTCATAATATTTCTAAGTTGAATTTTTGTAGTTGCTCAAAATATGCACATTTGATATTGTGAAACTGTCAGGCCCGCCAACAAGGGTGGGGCAAAGGGGGCAACTGATCAGGGGCCCGGGCGAATGAAACCTGGTTATGCCGTAAAGCCTGCAAAGCATCTTTAGGCTATATCTTCATTTAATGATAAAAACCATAGTTTTTGGCTTTTCTTTGCATATAGATGCTTGATACATTAATAACTACTGAAATGATAATTTGAGTAATAATTAATATGTATTTGTTACTTTATAGGTTTAATAGATATTTGTTGTTACTTTATTAATGTTTTTATGCTTATACCGTGAGGTGAAAATGGCTGCTGCTATGATTTTATCTGGTTTAGGAGCTCGTTGGTGTCCTAATTTAGGATCTTCTTTTTAATAAATTATTGAAAATGTTAAAAAAGAGAGAGAGAAAGGGGGTCCAGCGAGGATGTTTGCCCCGGGCCACGTGCTGGCTCTCGATGTTCCTGAACTGTGTTATCCTTTTATTCTAGAGTAGCACTCTTCCACACATTCTTACAAAATTAATGGATTCAAAATTAATAATTATAACTAAAGAAAAAAGAAAAGTTAGTGAAACAAAGGCATAACATATGAAAAATCTTAGTATGTGTGTGTGTGTGTGTGTATATTTATTTGATACATCATGAAGTACTGTATAAAGATTATTTCTGTTACAAACTAGTTTGAACACTAAGTTATGGATTTTGGCATAATTGGTAAATGATCAGGAAATTCCAGCATTGTTTTTATACTGTTTTATTAGTAGATTTTTCTTTTTCTCTGACATAATGCTGTAATAATTAGAGTATTAAAATGGAAATCTAATCTATATGACGTTATCTAAAGCTAAGAGTGGTCAAACATGGTGATGCATTATAATTGTGTTGTTTGCTGATGCAAAAAGTTTTTTAACTGCTCATAACAGCAGTTTCTCTAAGTAAGAACCAAACATATGCAGTTTTATTCTTGTTAACACCATTGTGCTGAAATTGATGTCAAACAATTAAAGTTTTTCTTTGCATTTCAAAGAGATTCTATTTGATACTAACTGATACTTACTTTCAGTCACTGATCTTGCCAGTCCTCTTTAGGTGTCTTTGAGAAGTGTATGCTGTAAATTCTCTGCTGACCTGGCATATGGTGGTACTTAGTGAAAACAACACAGATGTTTATTTGTGTCATGTATTTCTATGTAATTGGTGCAAAGTAGAGACTTTAGCTATAATTTCATTCCGATAGGACACTTACCTTCTCCTACAAGATTAGCTATTCTCATTCAGTGCTGCCCTCTATATGCAAACTTTTGCTTTACACATGCCACAAGCCTTCCGCTCCCCCTATTGGAATTGCAAGATTCCAACATAGATCTCTTGCATATCATCATGCGTCACCTACTCACCAATAGGAGCATGACATGCTCACGTGACGTATGTGACTCACTCTACACTTCTCTACCAAACTATCACTTTGAAGTTTGGCAGTGCTTGTGTTTGGATATGTTCTTTTGTTTGTTTCCTCACAAAGTGTTTTTTTTTAAATTAATCTCCTTTCATTCAGCCTGTTTCTTCTATTAGTATTTATTAGTTAATTCTAGTCATCTTATTTTCTGCACTTGAATTTGGTGAACCTTTCTGTACAATGAATTCTGAAGTTAACATTACCGCCTCGGGGTTACACCAGTGACCAGCATTTTTTCTCAGGTCTCAGGTGGGGGCGATTTGATGGTGGATTTGTATACTTTTATTTGCCGAGAGAGTGAACGTTACATGGAACAACCTTTGACCCCAAACATCACCCAGGCTGAATAGTCCTTCCTTAGATCCACTCAATATCTTATCAATTTGTGGGTCTTTTTCAACACTCATATCAGCCTTCTTCTTTATGACTTCGTTTAATGGAACTGTTGGATTGCCACGCTCCCCTAGATTCTGTTGCTTACTTTTATCACTTTTTGGAATGTGGTCATCACTGGTCTTCCTTGGTCATGCCCATATGAGATCCCCTCAGTGGGTGCTTCACGATCGTTGCAACCTTACTCTGGATCCTCTTTCCATCTCCATTACCCTTCCTTTTTCTCTACCAGATGATCTACTTTGGTGATTGGACAAAGCCCATATGTCAGTAGGCATGCTGCTTACTTTCCTGCATCTGGATCTACATCTTTTCATGGATGCATTCATTCGGGGATGGGGGGCATGGGTCAATCACCAGGAAGCTTTGGGCCATTGGTCTGCAGACAGAAGCATTTTGCATATCAATGTTCTTGAACTTCTAGCCATGCGTCAGGGTTTGCATCACTTCTTTCTTCTTGCCTGACATTGTTTGGGGAAGGTTGATTTGGACAATTCTTTGGTGGTGGCACATATCAACCACAAAGGGGGCACCCGGTCCAGAGATCTCTTGTTTTCGGATGTTGGATCTCTTATACTGGGCCATGCACATCACATTCATCTTATTGCATGTCATGTGCCAAGTGCTTTCAATCTGGTCACGGATCGTCTTTTGTGGCTTGACTGGATATATCCCACAGGGTGGTCATTATATCCCCTCGTTTTCAGGGATATTTGCCATCGATGGTGTTCTCCCCACATGGATGCCTTTGCTATGGCCCTCAACAACAAGTACCTTTCTTTTGGATGCCTGTACCTCATCCCCAGGCTCTGGCAGTCGATGCCTTCAGCCAGGATTGATCACACAAGTATCTTTATGTGTACCCACCCATCTAATTACTTTATCAGATGATTCTTCTCATCCACTCCACTCCTTGTCAGGTCCTTCTGATCACTCCTTGTTGGCCAGTTCAGCCTTGGTTTCCATGGTTACAGCAGCTGCTCCCCTCCCTTCCTGTCACTCTTCCACTTTATCCCTACCTTCTTCGTCAAACTTGGTCACATGTTCTACATCCCACCCTCATGTCCTGCATTTTCACGCCTGGCTTTTGTCTGGTCCTTGGCGAGAAGATCTGGTTTCATATGTTGAGTTGTTTCCTTGTTAACTGGTTCCATCTGCCCATTTTCCATGGAGGTGTACCAACGCAAGTGGGAAGTATTCCTTTGTGAGTCTACAACTAGTTAGTTTCCTGCTGACCAGCCTAGTATGCCATAATTTCTCACCTGGCTCTTTGACCGTGGATCTTCAGTTCCCTCACTTTCAGAATCTTGGGTGGCCTTATCCCATACCTTTCATTTTTACTGATATCATAAAGTTTTTACTTCCCCCTGTCCTTACCATGCTCCTGGGTTCCTTCCAGACACGACATCCTCCCAGGCGACCTACCCTTCTGGCTTAGGATGTTAATGTGGTCCTTCATTCGCTTACTTTACCTTGCATGTGATAGACATCCTTTCCATACCAGATTTCAAGTTCCTGGATAGATAGCTCAGAGCTAATCCTTGTGTAATACCCGGTAATCGGAATGGTTCTCAATTTCCGGTTTTTGGGTTTGAGGTGAAGATTGTATGATCCTCATCCTACCCTCACACGGATGTCAATACCCCATGGGCAGGTTATGGATGTAGGTGGCTTACCAAGTATGGTCTGCCATGCCCCAGCCACTCTACACCTAGGGATGCATCCTTTGTTTATCCACCTTTCTCATTGTGGGATTGAGTTTCAGTATATTTCAATGGTTAGGATCACTTTCCTGCCACATTCTCTCCCACTCGGATGTGCTCCTTTCATTTTCTGTCCTTATATCTTACACATTCCACAGTTGGGCGAAGAGTATATGTGGCTCAGAAGTGGTGTGGTTCCCCTCTTTGGAACTAAATCTCTCATTTCCAGGGATATCCTTTGGATGCTTTTGGGGAGTACTTTTGTCATTCCCTTGCACCGTTCCCTCCTCCTTATCAGTGTGGGAATCTAGCTAATCTTGTGAGTGGAGGTAAGTGCCATATCACAAGTTATAATTTTCCTATAATGAAAATGTATTTCTGAGAGGTTCTTACCTCCTTTCACACTTCCCACCCTTCCTCCCCACATTTTTCTAGGGATGAAATCTTCTGCTAACCTTCGAAGTGATTGTTTGGTAGAGGGAGTCACGTCACGTGAGCATGGCATGCTCCTATTGGGGAGTAGGTGACGCATGATGATTTGCATGATAGACATGTTGGAATCTTGCAATTCCAATAGGGGGAGGGGAAGTAGCATGCATAAAGAAAATTTTTGCATATAGAGGGCAGCACTGAACAAGAAGAGCTAATTTTGTGCTGTATCTGAATGAAACTATAACCAAGGTCTCTACTTTGCACCAATTATATAGAAATACATAGGAAAATAGAAAAAGTATAACTCTGTCAAATACAGGCCCATAGTATTTTTGGAATTTAATAATTCCTAACTGATTTGTTCTCTTCATTGTAGTAATCTATATTGAACTCACTTTTAACATAAACATTTTCTTTCACAGGGCCTCTGTTTGGCATATTTCACATACATATTAGCATTACTGTTAAAAGCAGTGTGGATCTAACTGTTAATTGAGTTTATTTCTTCCTTTTCTAACAGGTTAATGACTCAAGAGACAAAAAAGGTGTTCCCAAGAATACTTCATTTCAGGTTTGTATGGTAGCTACTTTCATTAAAAATACTTTTAGTAATAGGTAATAAGTAAAAATAAAAAAAATTTCTGTAGTCTTTATAAACCATTAGATAAAACTACAATAAAAGTGTGTTCTATTCTGCATAAAACTGCAGTATAGTCATGCTGTAGCTTGTATAAACCAATAGACAAGTGTAGTCTTTATAAACCAATAGATATACCTGTACTGTAAGTGTTGTGTAGTTCTTATAAACCAATAGATATACCTGTACTATAAGTGTTGTGTATTCCTTATAAACCAATAGATATAGCTGTACTATAAGTGTTGTGTAGCCCTTATAAACCAATAGATATACCTGTACTGTAACTGTTGTGTAGTCCTTATAAACCAGTAGACAAGTGTAGTCTTTATAAACCAATAGATATACCTGTACTGTAAGTGTTGTGTAGTCCTTATAAACCAATAGGTATAGCTGTACTATAAGTGCTGTGTAGTCCTTATAAACCAATAGATATACCTGTACTATAAGTGTTGTGTAGTCCTTATAAACTAATAGATATACCTGAACTATAAGTGTTCTGTATTCCTTATAAACCAATATAGCTGTACTATAAGTGTTGTGTAGCCCTTATAAACAAATAGATACAGCTATACTATAATTGTTGTGTAGTCCTTATAAACCAAAAAATATACTTGTACTATGA
Source organism: Limulus polyphemus (assembly GCF_000517525.1). Taxonomy (NCBI): domain Eukaryota; kingdom Metazoa; phylum Arthropoda; class Merostomata; order Xiphosura; family Limulidae; genus Limulus; species Limulus polyphemus. The sequence goes on from NW_013670316.1 coordinate 38,249, forward strand.
GTGTTGTGTAGTCCTTATAAACCAATAGATATACTTGTACTATGAGTACAGGTATATCTATTGGTTTATAAGGACTACACAACACTATATCTATTGGTTTATAAGGAATACAGAACACTTATAGTTCAGGTATATCTATTAGTTTATAAGGACTACACAACACTTATAGCAACACTCATAGTACAAGTATATCTATTGGTTTATAAGGGCTACAACACTTATAGTACAGCTATATCTATTGGTTTATAAGGAATACACAACACTTATAGTACAGCGTAGTCCTTATAAACCAATAGATATAGCTGTACTGTAAGTGTTGTGTAGCCCTTATAAACCAATAGATATACCTCTACTATAAGTGTTGTGTAGGCCTTATAAACCAGTAGACATAGATATAGCTGTACTATAAGTGTTGTATAGACCTAATACACCAATAGATATACCTCTACTATAAGTGTTGTGTAGGCCTTATAAACCAATAGATATACCTGTACTACAGTTGTTGTGTAGTCCTTATAAACCAGTAGATATACCTGTACTACAAGTGTTGTGTAGTCCTTATAAACCAGTAGATATACCTGTACTACAAGTGTTGTGTAGTCCTTATAAACCAGTAGATATACCTGTACTACAAGTGTTGTGTAGGCCTTATAAACCTGTAGATATACCTGTAGTATAATTGTTGTGAATTCCTATAACTGTAGTATGATTATTGTGTAGTTTTTATAAACAACTCTATATAAAAAAACAGGAAATAATTGTCTATTTAACCTGTTAAAGCTATCTAATCCCATGATATTTTGTTTTTTACCCTGTTTTTTGCTTAACTTGTTTGCTATTTTAGAGACTAAGGAACTTCTTTTTATTTCCTTCAGAGAATGGCAGTAAATTGTGCAATAAAGTTGTGCAACATGGTGCGTGCAGCATTACTTAGTCACACACTTAAGACACAGTCAGTACAACAAAGTCAGTTCTTAGGTAACTGGTCCCAGCTTCAAGCAGCTGAAGTCCTCATAGCCTGGCTTCCACACAGCATTAGGTGTATCAGGTAATGTGTACTTTTAACAGGTTTATGTGTGTAACATTAATCCTGCAATATTACTGTAAAATAGAAGGTGTAGTAAAAAATTATCTTTGTGTCATTTGGGTATAACACAGACTGAATTTGGTAGCAGTTACCACTGTTTGCTGTAAAATGTTTGCCGCCCAAATTTAAAAGATCATGTTATGAAAAATTTGTTCTGTACGAGGCACATTTTGCATTCAATGTGATGAAACATTACCTTGACTTAAATTATTACTTTAAAAGTAACTTCGATCAATAGTTTGCAAGCTTTGATCAATACTTTTGATGTGGAGATACATATTTAATTACTATACCCTCAAAATACGATACTGTTGTGTTGCTCAGTATGGAAACTTGACTTGTTCGCACTTGATTATTGCCTCCCTCTGTTTGTAAGTGCATGTAAGATTTCTTTACATTAAACCCTTTACTGTTCTATTTTAACTGATTGTTATGTCTTTGGTCGTTTGTTCATTTCCCGTAAAACTTCTTTCCAAAGAACTTCAGCAACACAAGTCCTTTCTTAAATAAAACTAATTTATTTTTTCTCAACACAACTTTGCAATACACAGAATTTCCACAGTCACTGTTAAAGTGTTAATTTTAAGTTAATTAAACACATACTATAATTCACAACGATTCATGCATTTTACTTATGGTCATTCCTGCTCACTCGACTCGATTATTTGTCTCTATATCTCCCTATCTGCCCTTATCTATGCTGTCACTGCTTGCCGGTCTTATATATATATAAAATAGAGGGCGTCTGACAAAAACTCGAGCCTTCAGGAACTTTGGAGATACTCAATATGTGTTACCAGTGTCACTTGACTTCTGCTGTCATAACATGATGTTTTCTGTCTGATAAATATATGTACTTTGTGTGACCTTATTTCTGTTACTTATGTCAGTATAATTGATTGCAATATTTTTGTTGCTGTGTAATAGATCTATGTGGAAAAATTGCAAGGAAATAAAATGCATATAAAATATGAAAAAAAATGCATTTTAACCCAATCGAGACGGGTAGGGGTCAGAGGGTATATCATCACGTTTGTAGATTTACATTCAATATTTTATTTAGCTATTATTTTATAAACGTATGTCAATAAGTTTGGTATGAAATTGTAGATTATAATTCAAATTTTAATATTATACGTTAGTTAGTTTCTTAGTTTGAAACTAAATATAAAAAAAATGGCTAAATATCGATTTTTGTGTTTCACGTGGTATTTAGCCTTCTGGGTTTGGTCAGATTTTGTTTTATAATGCCCATAATATAACGTCTATAGTTTTGTATGGTTTAAAAACTCAAATGCCCCCCAGTGGTACAGCGGTATGTCTGCAGACTTACAACGCTAGAATCCGGGTTTCGATACCCGTGGTGGGCAGAGCACAGATAGCCCTTGTGTAGCTTTGTGCTTAATTACAAACAAACAAACAAAAACTCAAATGTTCGATATTGTTAAGCTAGAATATAAAATAAAAACCTCCTACCTTTTCTATTTGCTGAGATACCATGATATTTAGTGAACCCACCATATTGGCTCTGCCCACCACTTCATCAATTGAGAAGACTTATTTATCTATGCCTACTTTTATATACCAATAACTTTATAATAATTCTGTCAGTCTTCCGAAGATATTTATGAGAAGAAATGCTCTTATATCATTGGAAAGTTTGGAGTATTGCTATCAAGGCTATTTTGTGAATAGAAATTATACTTTTTTAGACCCAAATAGAATTTAGTTGGGAAGCCTGTTAAATTACATTGGATGTTTGGGGTGTTCATATAGTAATTTATAATTCTTTTGTATTCCAAAATGTTTATATAAAGTCTACAAAAATTATTATTTTTCCATCTCCACATGTGAATTTGGATGACGCTTAGCAAGTACGGCTCACGAGTGCAAATACGGACTTCGTAGTAGAGATCGTTGTTTTCCGAATATATTTTATTTACTGTTTTATGTTTGAACAAAAATATCTGACATTTAAGTATTTATTTGAAAACATTAGTTATATACATACATATGTAATGTATGGTAGCCACTGTGTTACTATATTTTACAAAGTAAGATCTTGTGTTATTTTTCTACTTGTTTACATTGAGGTAGAATAAAAACAAAGTACACAAAACTGAAGACTTGGCAATTCAGGAAAAGTTTATTTATTTAATTTGTGAAAGTCTAAGAAATAAATTTATGACTGATCACCCGATCTTAACACATGCAAAGGAACATCTTTACATAAACACCTGGTTGAACTTGCAGTTTGCTGGTGAATAATTTGTTTCTCAGGTTACAATGGAGAAGGCTAAGCCATGAATACTGTCCCAACCAAAACTAGCCCTATTTGTATTAGTGGAAACTACACATTTACTGGTTACTGTGTAAGCATGGTAATATAGGAAACAGGTTGTCCATAAGCATTTACACACACTTACACCTATACCAACACTAAATCCCAACCACCAAGTAAGATAACTAGCAAGTTTATTGGATAGGATACAACTTTATACTTTGTACAAAGCCATATCATAAATATTTTCTCTCACTTTTATAAAGTACTGTAGACAATTCTTGTTGCAACCACTGTATTGTAAAGAAGCCAGTAAGTTCTATCCTACTGTGTTCTCAGAGCAGTGATCCAAATAGTTTCTGTAGGATACTTCCACTTTTTGACTTATTGTATCAACTCAGACTTTCTACAAAGTCAAAAACATTTTATAATACTTAAGGCAATTGTCATTGTAAACATTATACTGTCAACAAGTTCATATATCCTGTCCAACTGTGTTCTCGGAACAGGTGAAATTCTGGAAATTGCACTGCATGAACTTGTTTAATATTGATGGTGTCAAAGTACTCAAAATACGATAACACCTAAACAGGAACGGTGATTCACTGGTTTATGTTCGGCATGGTTCGACTTCAGCTGCTAACATTAGAATAACAATAGGAAATAGATTAGAAGAAACTCTCAGGAGACTTACTTGGAACTTTACTGTCCGTACTGAGCTTTATTCATTTTGTTTCTTCTAATTTCTAACTAATCTACTAGCAATAAAATTACTACAGGAAATAAGTGTGAAAAGGTGAGAGCGTAAACTCTGAACATAAGTACTTTGAAATTTTGTAATCGTTACTAACAATACTGTACATTTTATTTTGGAACCTTTATTTTCGTTATACTTTGATTACTTACCTACATCCTGGAGAAGTAAGTATAATGTTACAGTACAAAAAATAAATAAACTATAAAGCTTACTGAAAATAAAAATGATTGATATTTAATTACGAGGTTTTTATTTTACTTACCTACATCCTGGAGAAGTAAGTGTAATGTTACAATACAAAAAATAAATAAACTATAAAGCTTACTGAAAATAAAAATGATTGATATTTAATTACGAGGTTTTTATTTTACATTTGTTTTGTTTATTAATATAAAAGTAACTAAAATCATAAAAATAGAAAGTTGTGTGGTAAAATAATGAAAGAAAGATAATAAAAAACATTCATGGGTAATATGTGCCAGAAGCTTTTGCATTACGCTGTTCGACAGGGTCATGTCGATGCACTTGCACCATGTAATTTTCAACTTTTGTCAGGGTATAAAACAAAATAAAATAAAAATTAGTAAAAATATATATAGATTTATACTGTTAAGAGATTTAAGCTATTTAGATTGAACACTTGTGGTTTTCTATCACAATTTGCAGTTATTCTAGAAAAAGAAGGTAATTTGGATTTATCTCCC